>NC_056746.1:516637666-516640166 GCF_019279795.1 Protopterus annectens | reverse complement strand
GATGGCTTTTTTTGTAATATTTCTATGTTGTCTAAAGGTTTGGTGATCAGTAGTATTCTTTGTAGTACGCCATTTAGCCCAGGAATTGTTTCTGCAAAGGATTAGTTTTCTAGTAATACTTGAGAGCCAAGGGGCTGGTTTAGTTTTAATTCTAATAGAGCATGTTGGGGCGTGATGGTCTAGGATTGTTAAGAAAGTGGTGTTAAAAGTATTCAACTGCTTTATTTATAGGGAGAGTTTTTAGACGTGCCCAATTGCATTGTTTAAGTTCTGTTTGGAACAGTTCGGGGTTAAAACATTTTTGGTGCGGACTGTTCTGATAGTGCTAGGGATGGTTAGGCTAGTTTTATGTCTGATAATATATATCCACGAATGATCACTTACGTCATCTGGAAGGGTTCCTGTTGTATACATTTGATGTGGACTATTAGTGAGTATCCAATCCAAGGTACTTTCTTTATTGTTAAGTTTATTTATTCTGGTGGGGGAGTTTATAGCTTGCGAGAAACCATACAGGTTAATAAGGGTGGTGGGGTTAGTGCTGCTACATGAATTCCAATCTATATTAATGTCTCCTAGAACTATGGTTTCTTGAGGGAGGTTAGTAGAAAGCCAGTTTAGAATGTATTCAAGTATACTATTGTTATTTCCTGGGGGAAGATAGAAGCAGATGATGTTTATGGCTTTGTGTGTGTTAAGCTGGAGTTTAGAGATAATTATTTCGGCAGTATTATCTAATGGTAGGGTAAGATTTACAGTGCTAACTTGTAATTCTGCTTTGTAGAGAATTGCTACCCCTTCACCTTTTTTGATTGTGCGGTCAAGTTGAATGATGCTATAACCTGGGGGGATGATTTCATTGTCTTTTATTGTGGGTTTAAGCCATGTTTCTGATAAACAAAGAATGTCATACTGGTCGACATCTAGAAGGGCATGAACTTGAGCTATTTTATTGCAGAAACTACGTATATTTAGATGAGCTATAAAGAGTGAATTGGAGAGTTTGGTCGATGTTAGGGGGCTTGTTTTGTATAGGCTACAGTTTGTGGTGATACGGGTAGAGTTTGGTCCAGGGTTAGGATGAATGTCCCCATCTATTAAGGAGTGGAGCAATGTAAAGTGCTTAGATTGGAGAGGCTTACAATGGAAGTCGAACAATTTTTTTTATTTTTTAGGTTAATATATTTGATGTGTACTAATCGGTGATGTTTAGCTAGTAAGTAGCTGGGTTTGCAAGTGAAATTAATGAAGTTTGGAGATATGGCTAGTGTAGGTGATAAAGTGTGTTTGGAAGGGAAGAGGAGAGTAGAGTACAGGGGTTGTTCATAGGAGGTTAAGAGGTAGGGTGTAGTTAGAACAGGTAGGAGAGAGACTACTATTAATAGTTGTAATTGGTATGGCATAATTGAGGAGAATATAATATTTATAGAGCGGTGGGAATTTAAAGTTGAGATAGGATTTATAGGTAGGTTAGGACGTGTGGCAGTAGGTGGTGTATATTGCCATAGGTTAGGACGTGTGGCAGTAGGTGGTGTATATTGCCAAAGGGTATGAAAGATGAAGTATCAGTGGGTGTGTCTTAAGAGATAAAGACTGGGTGTGGTAAAGATAATGTTAGTACGATTGGAGTAGGTTTGTAGGGGGTGTGTCTATGGATGAATAAATGTAGGACCACTATGGGCAGGTGGGAATTGGGGGCAGGGTAGGGGAGCAGAGTGAGCCTGAAGGGCGAACGGAGCGGGTAGAGACAAGAGAGTGGACTATCGAGAATGACAGTCTATAGAGTGGGAGAATTCTGCAGGTAAGTCTGAAAGTAAGAGAACGTAGAAATAAGTTAAGAGGCTAGAAAGAGGAAAGTACGCATGTCAGAGAGTAAGAGTGTGGTTAAAGGTACCCTAGGACAAGGGTGGGAAAGGTAAAAGAATAAGTCTGTGAAAAGTGTAAGCTGGAAAACAGGGTTGGGGAGCTATAGTAAAGAAATAAGTGTAGGAATTGAGATGCAGAAAGCTTATGGCAAGGTGCCACCAAGTGGCCAGTCACTTAATTGCAGACAATGTTCACATACAAGGGTGGCAGGCTACAGGGAGAGGGGGTTAGGCTACTTATTAAAAAAGAGAGAGTAGGCTGGATAAAAGGGTTAGCTAAAAAGAACAGAAATAAGATAAATGGGGGGGGTTGTTGGCTGCTGGCTATATTGAGTGGGAAGCTTGTCTAACGTAGCAGAGTCTTTAAACCTTAAATGTTGGTACAAAGTTCTAGTAGCTGGATCAGCACATACTTTAACTGTCTTAAAAAATGTTGGTCTCTCTGGGAGCTGGTGGGTAAATTCCTAGTTCGGACTAGTTTTCAGAGGGTTCCAGGAGGGTGATTTCAGGTGTTTAAGTACAGGGATGTACTGGTTCACCAAGCATGTAAAAGTAGGAAGAGAGAAAAAGTAGTGAGGCAGACAATGCTAGAATTAGAAAGCAAAGTAAGAGTTTTATAGACACAATTACATGTA
>NC_056746.1:516457666-516632666 GCF_019279795.1 Protopterus annectens | reverse complement strand
TGTGAAAACTGAAACTTAGCAGATAAGACCAGTAGACTTGTTGTTAGGGGTACATTTCAGTAACTGGCTGGGAAGTGCATGACCTGGATGCCAGGAATAAAGAAATACAGAAGACCTGGAAAAAAATCAGCTACAAAAAGTGAGGAAGAAACACTGATTGGGGAAAGTTCTGCAGCTGTTCAGCAGAAAGCAGTGCAAGCTTCAGACATGACTTCCAGTAACCTACAGAAAGATGTAAGACAACTGCATACAGACCTGGCTAAAATAAACAAAATGCTGATGGAGTATATCAACACAAACAACAAAAGGCTTAAGAAATGGAAGAAGCTTTCAATAGATATTCAGATGAGATGATAAAGCCGCAGAAATCAGAGGTCAAAAAGAAGAAAAGGCTGGCTGAATATGAGACTGCTCAGGAAGAGATGTTTAAAAAAATAATAGAATTAGAGGACAGAGCACTTAGGGGGCGGCCATGGTGGTGCAGCAGTTAGCGTTGCCGCCTCACAGTAAGAGGTTCTCTGGTTCGATCCTCGGCTGGGGTGCCTTCTGTGCGGAGTCTGCATGTTCTCCCTGTGATCGCATGGGTTTCCTCCCACATCCTAAAGACATGCTATAGGTGGATTGGACACAATAAATTGGCCGTAGGCATGAGTGCATGCATGTGTGTGCCTTCTGTGAAAGGTTGGGCACCGGGCTGGCAACTCGACACTGTAAAAAACTCCACTGCCAATCATGAGAGGACGGTGATCTGCTGTGGCGACCCCTAACCGGGAAAAGCCGAAAGAAGAAGAGGACAGAGCACTTAGGGAAAACCTGACCAGGGAAGATGGAAGGAACAGACTGCATTAATTTTATGAAAGCACAAATAAGCAACTGTACTGGAATTCCACAGCACGAGTTGTTAGTTGAAAGGGCACATCCTGTGTATGCTCCAAACCTAGTTATAAGAAAGCAGCCTAGACCTTTAATAGTAAAGATGCAGTCCTACCAGCAGGAGTTGATTCTGACAAAACTGTGGCAGAAGGACAAAATACTAAAAGTGGAAGAAAGAAGAGTGTTTGTGGAGAATTAATACTTATTGTACACTATGCAAAAGAGAAGAAAATTCATTCCACTGGCAGAGAATGTCGAGACCCAGGTGTGAGATTCAAACTGCTGTATCAAGCTGTCTTTAACGTATTCTTCCCTGGAGGGACAAAATCCTTTTTTGATTAAGTGCATGCTGAGGAGGAAATACAAATGTTTGTCCAACAAAAAGTGAGCTGTGAAGCAGAAAGAGCTTCTGCTTCTTGTTCCTCTGGTAATAAAGGACACAGAGAGACTGTACCTGTAAAACCTTTTCCAATATTTCAATGGAAAATGTTTGAGAGAAGGAAGGGCAGACGAGAGTTGACTAGAAGAATCAAGAGTATGTTGGAAATGAAGCAGAGACAGGATTTGGGCAATGGAGAAGAACAGTAATCAAACCAGTAACTTAATGTGAGATTACAGTGCGGTAATTATATTTGTGAAATATAACAACAAGAAATTCTGGAAATACTGGACTTTTTCAACATTTGTTGGATTTGTGGGGGACTCTAAAGTATGTGCCCTATTTCTTGTCATTAATGTTTGAAAAATGCTTTGGGGAGGGGAAGAGAGGGGAGAAAGCTAACTGTAAGTAAAGAAAATACTTTCTTTTTTTAATAGTACTGTATTTGTGGTGTATGTTTTTCTTTTCATGCTATTTTTAAGTGTAATGAGGATGGTAAACTGGTGGTGTTTTTCTTTTTCTTCCCTCTTCTTTCTTTCTTTTTGTACAGTTTTAGAAATATAGGCAATTGAATGATAAAAAAGGAGTCTGGTTAAAAAGACTTGACAAAGTTAAAGTTAGTGGGCTTTTTTCATTCTTGCATGGGAAAATGACTGGCTTAAGGAGCTTAGATTTCTTAGTTTTAAGAGAGAACAAATAAATGAAAAAGAATATTCAATACTGTAATGCTTTTTTCTAGTAAGTGCTTGTGTGCTAAGTAGCACTTCTGCAGCTGGTCTTCGGAGACTATCTGATAAAGAGAAACTAAAGGCAGTCTGGTGGAAGGAGTTGGCTGAAGGGAACAGCAAGTAAACGAAAAAGAATAATGAATATTATGAGGCTTTTATTTCTAGCAAATGCATGTATAATAAGTAGCAATTCTGCAGCTGGTCTTCGTGTCTCCATGGAGACAGTCTGATAAAGAAATACTGGTGGCAGACTGGTAGAAGGAGATTGGCTGAGGGAAAAGAAAAAAAGAAGAGACATTGGCTAGGGCATAATATTCTCTGAAAACAATCAGGGGTTTTCCCAGCTGTGAGAGCTTTAAAGATAACACAAAAGCAAGTAGACTTCAAGTAAAGTTTTCTCAGTTTTTTTATATGCAGTGGGGATACTAATATAAACAGGTGATTTGTTTTTGTTTTTTTTTTCTTTTTCTCCATTTTTTTCTTTTTCTTTGATTGGTTTTAAGAAATGTAGTCACTTCAATGAAAAAAAGAGGAAGATGTGGGAGAGAGGGAGGGTTTGGTTACGAGAGTATGACAAAAGAAATATGTGTGTGCTTTTTCCCATGCTTGCATAGGGAAATTACTGAATTATGACCCTAGGTGTTATCCAGTAACACTTTATTACAAAGCATGTAAATGAAGAAGAATATTGAATATTGTAAGGCTTTTTTCTGGTAAACAAGGTACCCTTAGCAGTTTTGTGTCTGGTTTGCATGTCACTAGAAGACAATTTAATAAAGAGAAAGAAGACAATTTAATAAAGAGAAATGGCTTGTAGAAAGTGTTTACTGAAAGCATTCATGTTTTCTTAGCTGGGAGAGCTATAAAAATAGACAAAATCAAGTAGCACTAACTAATAGCACATACTTAGAACTTTTGTTCTTATTAGGAAGAAAAATATCAGTATTTGAAAATGTACATAGTTTTGTGTGTTATTACTTTGATAGGTTTTAGGGGGGTTGGGAGGAGTGTGTTAAGTTGATAGGCTTTAGGGGGGGTTGGGAGAAATTTGTTTTGTTTGAGGGCTTAAAAACAAAAAGTTATTTAAGATGTGGCTTAGGCACAAATGGATGTGACAAGAAACAACCGTATAAAAGGCCAACCTACCGAACCGTATATGCATGTAACATAGAAGTTGGAACTAAATATTTAACAAAAAAAAGTTGTACATAAAACATGGTAATGATAACTATATTAGAAAATGATGCTTTCTATAATGTCTTTCAATCTAAATGGTCTTGCAGATAAATATAAAAAAATAGAGTAGTGAACTATATTAAAGAATGTAGAGTGTAAATAGCTATGCTACAGGAGACACACCTGGAAAACCTGAACATGTGAATTTGATAAAGAAAGGTTTTTATGATGGTTATTCAGCAGAATATCTGAATCAAAGAAAAAGAGGGGTACTTATATTAATTGCAAGAGGGGCTCCAAAAGTGATAGACGAGGGGAAAAAAGATAATGGAAGATGCATACTACTACTAGGGGGCTGCTGGCTAGGGAGGAGGATTACACTGGCATGCATTTACATTCCACCTAAAAGTGCTATAATGGAGCCTAAAATAATCTGGGATAAATAATCAGCTTTTCAGCAAGGAATATTACTTGTAAGTGGAGACTGGAATTTGTTTTGCAACAGTCAAGATGTGTCTGGGGGGGGGGCTAGAAGGGAAAATATAACAAAGGAGGGTAGATTTTTTTTGAAGAAGTTTATTAAAATGTTTGGCAAGGAAGATGTGAATTCAGTACTAGGGGAGTGAATTTACATATTGTTACCGAGATACAAAAACTGGGCTAGGCTAGATAGATTTTATATCTCATAGTAGGAACATGTGCATGTAATTGAAGGTCTTGAAATGCACCCAATAACCATTTCAGATCATGCACCAGTAATGACTAAAATAAAAACGGAAGTTAATGAAATAAAAATGAGACACTGGCACTTTCCCACCCTATCGGTCGAAAAGAGAGGAATTTAAGGAATGGGTTTTGGAATGAATTCAGGGGCTACTAGAAAAGCTAAAATTTTCTTCTGAAAGTCCAGTTAGGGAGTGGGATAAAAAACTAGGGTGGAAATAAGGGAAAGGAAGATATGGTTAAGAAGTAACAAGAATTATTCAGAGGGACTGACAAATTTTAAAATATTACAAAATAGTGAGAATATGTCAAAACAAGAAAAGGAGCAACTGCAGAAGGCTAAACAGAAAATAAGGGATTACTTCGATAATGTGCAATAGTTTAGTAAGATTGCTGTTAAGCAACTGTTTTTTGATAATTCTAGAGCACAAACTTTTAGCACAACGACTCAGGCAACAGAAAGTGGAAAGCGTTGTCACCAAGCTTTGGGAGCCCATAACAAAGAAGATAAGACATCCTGTAGAAGTATTAGAAATATTTCGGAAATTTTCTGAAAGTTTCTATAAAGCAGAGAAATATGGACGTCAAGAAAAGGAATAAATGGAAATGTGTATGGAAGACTTAAATATGCCAAGGTTAGAGGTAGATGAGGCTCAATTACTAACAGTTAGCCATTTTTATCTCATTTTTTCCTATCCTATGTATAACCAATCTGCAGGTAAGTCCCCAGGAATAAATGTTATTCCTGTGGAAGTTTGGAAGCTAGGAGGAAAAAAACTGATAAAGATCTGGAAGGTTTTGAGGAGGAGAGGTACCATCCTGGAAGAAAGTGGTGGTAACGGTAATACCCAAAGAGGGTAAAGATCAATCGGATCCAGCTTCATAGAGGCCCATTTCAATACTTAAACATGATTAAGTGTTTATGTCTATAATGGATAAAAGAATGGCAAAAGTGGTACCTAAACTGATAGATATGGATCAGAGTAGTTTTCTGGAGGGGAGGCAAACATTTGACAATATTAACAGAACATTGATCCAGAGGAAAGCAGAATGTAAGAAAATACCACAGTTATTGGGTGTTGATGCAGAGAATGCATTTATCAGAGTTGACTGGGACTTCATGAGCAGGGTAATGGAAGCATTTGCTTTCCCTGATGCAGTTATAAGGTCGATTAAGAGTATATATGAGGGATCTGAGGCAAAAATTAAAGTGGGGTGGGGTCCTCTCTGATAACTTATGCTTAAGTAGAGGAACCAGGCAGGGTTGTCAGCGCTCCCCTTTGTTGTTTACATTATATTTAGAACCATTGGCAAAGAAAGTAAGGGACTCAGAAATTCAAGGATATAATTGGTATGGTAGTCAGGAAAAGCTGGCTGTATTTGGAGATGATATTATTTTATACATGACAAAACCAGAAAGGGACATTACAGTGTTATGGAATATTTTAAGACAGTTTCAGATCTTAGGATACAAGATTAATGAAGATAAAACAAAGGCAAAAGCAGTAAATTATGTACCCACATATGAATTGGTCCAACAATATCCATATTTATGGGGACATGATAAAAATAAGTATTAGGAGTATGGGTTAGAAATTACTCTTGTGGCAGCTAAAGATATGTGGGAAGAGACTAAACAGAAGATAATACAAAAATTGAGAAACTGGACGCTTTGTTATATGGAATGGATACTAAGATACAAACAATTAAAATGTTTTAGTCACTTTAGTCTTTTATATACAGGCCAGGCATAGTTTTATCAACAAGAGGAGAAGCTGTGGATAGCAATTAAAAAAGAGTTTAAGGATTTTATCCAGGAAGGGAAGACAGCAAGGGTCAAGTGGGATAAGTTGATTCTTCCAATAGAGCAAGGTGGACTAGGATTACCCAATTTTGAGGGGGTATTTTCGAGCAACCCATTTAAGGCTCTTATACATAGCACAAACAGAAAAACTATAATTCAAAACGGAAAGGAGTGATGATGACACAGGGAGGAAGCTCAAGAAATAAGGAGAGATTGGAGTTTTGGATGCAAACTCTTAAGGAGAACAACAAAAGTCATTGAGTATTATATTCATAAAATAGCAGGGAGTATTCTAAGACCTAAACCAGCAAGAGAATGGAGAAAAGAGATTCTGCCGATATGGATGACTGTGATTAGGGATGCAGACAATAGGCAAGAGGGGGATAGAATTTATTGGAGAAAACTGGCAATGGAACCCAGGTATTGGGAGCAAGTAACTAGAAAGTGAAAAGTAATATAATGGGAAGAGGCCAAGAATTTATTTGAACTGCAGGTTAGAGATTGCCTTCTCTATCAAGGACTGATATCAGATTATAGGCAAAGAGAAAGAAATTGGGGGATCCTAAATGAAAGACCAGCACTGGTAAAGATTTTAATAGAATCTAGAACAGAAGCTGCAGTTAAAAAAAGGAAGAATTTAGTAAAGCATATAAAATATTGCATGATAATTATAAGAATCAGAGGAGCTTAGAAAGTATTGGGAAAAGAGATTTGATAAGCACTTCACAAAGAGACAATGGGATATATGTATAGCTCCCAAATATGCAACAAATGTAGAAGATTTAGAATCTTTTCCTGGAAGTGTTTACATAGGTATTTTTATACCCCAAGTAAACTCCAAAGAATTTTTTCCTTATGTGGATAGCAAATGTTGGAGATGTGATGGGCAAGAAAGAGGTGGCAGGGAATATATTTTTGGGAGTCTAATGAGCTGGCAGACTTTAGGGATTCCCTGCAGACTGCTTTGTCAGAGATGGTGGGTGAGTGGATATGACTGACTGACTGGGGAGATGATTTTTTGAGCTATGATACAGAATTGGGATTGCCTAGACATAGTAAAGCCTTGCTGAGTCTAATAATGGTGGCTGCCAAAAAAACAATTACTAGAAAATGGAAATCAAAGTCTAGAACAACTTTACTAGAAGTAGGGAATATAGTAACCGAGATAAAACAACAGAAATTGAGATCTTTAGAAAAGGGAAGGAGCAAACTACATTGGGAACAATATATGCAGAGAAGGAGAGCGGTTTAAGAGGCAGGATTTGAATGAGCCATATAATGCTTAACTGACAGTGACTGGCTAGATTATAAGTGATGTATAATGTTTGCAACTACAGTTGTTTCAATGGTGTCCATGATGTATAATGTTTGCAACTAAAGTGGTGTCATTTTGTTTTTTATTTATATAAATGTAAGATAGCCTGATGTGATTCATTTAATAAAGATGTTGATTGGGGAAAAATACAAGAAATATACAACAATCAAGAACATAACTTTGGTAAATATAGCTAGCAAATGGTTTATACATAAACATTAAAAATTGAGAGAGTAATATAAAGTGGAAAAAAGAAAGCTAACAAATAAACTAACATGAAATTGCTTGTGCCGTTATAGAGAAATGACTGAACAGTAGAGCAATGTCATGGTTGTGGTGGTTAATATTTATGAGATACATGTATGGTCTATGAACAAGAATATGGCTAATTGTTGCTGTGCTAGTATTGTAAACAGTGATAGCAAAGGCAATATTGAGGTGAAGTACAATAAGGAGGGAATATGATGAAACTATAAAACCTTAGATCACTCAGTTAAGGTAGGAGTAAAGAGGCAGCAAAACATATATAGAATGAGCAAAACCTCTTCCAAACATGACAGCTCAGACAAACGTGTGTAACACAGAAACTTTTTAATTTAAATATAGGTGAACTCTCACAGAACAATCTCTGCTTCATCACACCAATCTAACAGCAGTAGAGAATGCCACTAAATTTGAAAATGTAGATCAACCAATCGCTCGTCTCAATCAAGATCACATATGTATATGCATTTAAAAACCAGCAAAAACTGTCAACTGCATTTAATGATGCCGAATGCATCTACAGTATTTAAATAAATAACAAGTTGTTTAAACTAAATTTTTGTACAAAAGACGTAGACATGTATATACATATATATCAAATCCTATGACTTGAACTATGTCTAACGTTTCTCATATAAATATAGCTCCATATGCATACAACCTTCCCCTTAAATCATCCATGTAGTGGACCTGTTTAATGTCTAATCAATGTTGCAAAACCGCATTCATCCCAGAATAAACCATAGCAATATATTTATCCCAAGGCAGTGTAAAGTAATCATAAAGCTAATACCTGCCAAAAAACTTGAATAGACTATGTCAAAATGAAATTATGACAAGGCATTACAGACTGCTAAGATCGCATATCAGTCACATATTTTTGTATATACTGTTATGGTTTATGCTGAGTTGGGGTACTCCTACTGAGACTGATAATAGGGTGGAGAGTTCATTTTGCCTCTTAATATGTAGTAAGTTGAAAGCAAGTACATCTTTTTAAGATTTTGAATAAGGATGAGATAATGTTGATCGGTCTGTAGTTTGTAAGTTAGGTTGCTGAGCAGCCTGTATGGAGGCGTATTGTATAGGATTTTTTTCCTTTAGATGGGCACATATTTTTCTTGGATAGAGAAGTTTATTAGTAGTAAGACTGGAT
Source organism: Protopterus annectens (assembly GCF_019279795.1). Classification (NCBI taxonomy): domain Eukaryota; kingdom Metazoa; phylum Chordata; order Ceratodontiformes; family Protopteridae; genus Protopterus; species Protopterus annectens. The sequence goes on along the minus strand of NC_056746.1, from coordinate 516,624,248 downwards.
ATGCAAGGCTGTGTGCAACAAGTTTGAGGTCTACAAATGGAAGTTGGTCAGGGGCCCTGGTTGTTGCCTTAAGGGAGTGTAGGTATTTTTTAATTGTAGATGTTGACACTGGATTGAGTGTGAAGATCTGTTGTAGCTTCAGAGACTGTGGCTGGTTGGCTGGATTTGTAGTAGTATTGTTTTGGAGGAAGGAAGGAAGTAATTGTGTTTATAGGTTCATAGGTAGGTACTAGGCGATCTGCCCAAGGGTATTTATAAGCCTAGCCAGAGTGTGTCGGCTTTCGCCGCCCCATTGATGAATTAACTGATCCTCTGTCAAGCAGAGCCAATGAAGTGATCCCAGGGGTGTATTTTCTGTTACCCATCCACTCATCAAGGTTTCTCTTGAAGAGTGTTAGTGAGGGACTCTGCCTGATGTAATTTGCAATTTTGTTCCAAAGGATGGGGAGTCTCTGTGACAGGAATCTATCTCTCCAGCATGTTCTATTTATTTTTGTGGCGAGGTTTAGCTCACTAGAGCTCGTGGCTCACAGTGACTTGGGTTACTTTAAGCGGAGCATGTCCATAAATTCTGAGTTGGACATGGCTTTGTAAGTCAGGCAGAGATCACCTGTGAGTAAGTGATATTCTACTGAGTACGTCCAGAGGTTTTTCAGTCGGGTTGCATAGGGCATATGTTTGAGGCCAGTAATCTACTTGATGAGGTACTTTTGTGGTCTTTCCAGCTCTTGGAAGTGTCTTGTGAGGTGCATCCCAAATGGGGCATTGTACTCTATGATGGGTCTAATGAATGACGAGTAGAGGGGCACTATAACCTCTTTATTTCTAGATGCGAACCCTTTAGTAATTAGAAGGGCCACATAAAAGGATTTCCTAACTACTTTGGCAATATGATTGTCAAAGGAGAGATTACTATCTGCCTGGGTCCCCAGATCTCTTATTACCTCTTCTGTATTAAGGGGGCTGCCACATATGTGGTAATTCGTGGGTGTTTTATTTTTCCCAAATGGGATGAGTATGCATTTTTTGGTATTTAGCTTGAGGCCATGACTTTGACACCAGGTGTCCGTCTCAGTAAGGCCCTTTTGGAGGATGCCCGTGTCAGCCGGAGAGTCAATTATGGCTCCCAGTTTGCAGTCATCGGTGAACTTGGTTAGCCATAGTCCTCCTGTGTTTGCTTGTACTTCTGAGAAGTATATGCCGAACAGTAGAGGTCCCAGAACCGAGCCTTGCAGGACACCACTTGTGACGGATTTAGAGTCGGACCTGGAGCCCACTATTCTTGCCATGTGAGTTCTGTCTGTAAGCCAGTTGGTAACCCATCTCATGACGTAGGGGTTTATGTTCAGGCTGGTGAGTTTTTCTGTAATACCCGAGTGGGGAATGGTGTCGAAAGCCTTGGCGAGGTCAAGGTAGGCTGTGTGAGCCACCTTTCCATCATCTATGGCCTTGGTGACTGTCTCGAAGAAGTCAACCAGGTTTAGTAGGCATGATCTGCCCTTAACAAAGCCGAACTGGGTCGGGTCAAGTGTTTTGGAGGTTCCCAATGTCTTTGTTAATGAGTTCCATGATGATGCGCTCCGTAGCCTTGCAGACCAGGCTAGTCAGACTTATGGAGGGATAGTTGCCAGGGTCAGTTGTGGCCCCTCGTTTGTGGAGAGGAATAACCGTTGCTGTGCGCCATTCTATGGGTACGTAGCCTGTGGAGAGGCTGAGGTTGAACAGCATGTTTAGGTGGGGGGGTTAGTTCGTTCTGTAGTTCGTGCAAGACGCAGCCTGGGACACCATCTGGTCCCATTGACGCTGTGTTTTTTTGGCTTTTGAAATGGCTGTTTTCACTTGTGCGTCTGTGATTTTTGGGACACTACTCTGTCCGGTATTGTTGTGGGCCCTTTTGGAGGTAAGAGGGGGGTGAAGTTTGCACTGAATCTATCTGCTAGGATGCTGGCAATATCAGTAGGTTCAGTATATTTTGTGCAATTTTGCACTAGTTCAGTGCATATCTGCGAGTTGCCACTTAGATTCTTAACATAGCTAAAGAAGGCTTTGTGGTTATCTTTTGAATCCTTGGCTATTTTTCTTTCGAAGTTAGCCTTGGATGATTCCATGAAGGACCTTAGTTTCTTACTGATACTGATCAGGGACGTCTTTCCTTCTTGGGATTTGCTTTTTTTCTGAACTAGTTTCCTCCTTCTGTTGTATAGCCTGTTTATTGCAGGGGTCCACCAAACTGGTTTCCTTCTCTTAGAGGAGTGAGTCTTGGTTTTGCTAGGGATGGCATGATCCATGCATCCTTGTAGGTGCTCATAGAGTGCATTTGTAAAGGTTTCTGCATCTTGAGCAGCGTTATCCATTAGTGTGGGGACTGTAAAACTTACCACCTCTGTCTTAAGTAAGGTGAAGTTTGCTTTAGAAAAGTTTTTTACTGTGGTTTCCTTAGTTGGGGGTGGTGGTGGGGTGTGGACATCCAGAGTGATTAGTTTATGGTCTGATCTAACCAGTGATGGGTTGACCTCCGGTGTGGAAAACGTCGCCCATGTTGGTGATGACCAGGTCCAGTATGTTTTCACCTCTGGTAGGGGAGTTTACCAGCTGATCCAGGGCATTTGAGTTGATGAATTCAAGGAAGCGCTGGGCCTGAGAATTTGTACTCAAATAGTTTTCCCAGTGAATGCTAGGGTAATTGAAATCACCCAATATCAGGGTGTTAGGTAGGACCTTCATGTTTTCCAGTGTCTCCAGAAAGGTGGAGTGGTGGTCCTGGGTCATGGAGGGTGATCTGTAGCAGGCCACAATTTGCATTGCAGATTTGTACAATGTTAGTTGCACATGGATGATCTCAGAGGTATCATGCTGCGCCACTAACCTGGAGATGTAGGTATCCTTGATGAATATGGATACACTCTCTCCTTTTGTGTTTCAGTCCTTGTTCTGTGGCCGAAACGTGTGGTATGAGTTGTAGCCCAGTAGTGCTGGGGTGCTCTCTGGAGCCTTGAACCAGGTGTCAGTTACTGCACAGATGTCTATGTTCTCCATACTGAGGAGTGCTTCGAGCGCGTGCATTTTGAGATTTAAACTCCTGGCGTTGAGTAGCATAACCCTCAGTTTTTTGTTAATTGTGCTGTTTATGGAGGTGGGTTTGACCTTTGAGCCTTGCCTAAAAAAGGCACTATGGGGGCAGCAAGAGCCTTGGCCAGTATTCGAAAGCCTAGGAATGACAGGTGCAAGCCATCTCTTGTGAAGCAATGCAGCTTGTCGAGCATGTCGTCCCAGGCTAAATATGAGTTAAACTGTGAATGTTTGCAAGTTATTGCTTGGGGATCTGCTGGGTTGGGTTGATTTTTCAGGACTGAGCAATGTATTTATGGATTTCCAGAAGTTTTTGGATTGTTTGATAATGAATTTTGGGTGTTGCTGTAATAAACATTTTGTTCTGTTTAATCATTGCTTGTTATGGTTCCTTAACTACCTAATTGTTTCAGGGATGTTTGAGACTTAGTTTGTAGCTATGTTTTTAGTTAACCAAGGGGCTTGTTTGTTTTTAACTATTTTGGTTTTTAATGGAGCGTGCTCTGTCAGGATATTTAGAAATTTTATATTACGTGTGTACTGCTTCGTCAACAGAATTATTATATCTGTAATATATTTACCTTTAAGATATTTCCTTTCAAATCGTTAGAGCTCCTATAAATACCAAATTTATCTCCGTATTCTAATTGTAGATCATTCTTCTTCATTATCCCCACCACTTAGTATAACATCTGTTAATATATTCACTGAATTCCCACTCTTGGCAAATATAAATCAGAGCTGAAGAAGTGATTCTCTGTATCTTCCAAGCTCCTTTATGTCATATGAAAGATCTCTCACACCAGTTTCATTCATGCTTACTGTATCCCAGCTAACTAACTTTCTAAGATCTTGATAATATTAATAACTCTCTAGTTAGTCAGTAAACTGTATGCTGTACTTTGTTGTCATGTTACAGCCTGTGTCTTTAATCTATTAAATTTGTTGCAAGAATTTTGTTTAAAGCATATGTTCTGTCAGTTTTAGGCTAAGAAGTCATTGTGCCGTGTACCATTCTTTTCATCACTTATTTCTGTCCCAGGTTTACCTTAATCTTACAGATGTGCTCATAGTGTTGACTGCCTTACTTATCTAGTTTTACTAGTGACCTGTTTGTAGACATTTTACACCATCAGTATATTCACAAACTGAATATGTTACTTGGAAACTCTGCTGGTGGTTTTCTGTTTGATATGATACCTTTGTTCCAAACCAACTAGTAATCTCTGTAGGAACACTCACAAACTTAAACGAGCAAATCCTGTAGTACTGATTGAATGTCACTGAGAGATGTCAAACTGAAAACCATTTATTGTACACAGAGTTAAGCGCTTTCATTCTGATTTATATCAGGAACTTCATCAGAACTATTATTTTTCTAAAATCAGTCATTAAAATATTAAACTATTATTCATCACGTGTATCCAAATGACAAACGAGAACATAGAATCAATTAAGAACCAATGAACCCCCTTATAATTAAGCATCATAATGCTTTAATTATAAAATAGAATTAATTGAAACGGACTCATCTAACCCTGGATGTTAGGTAATATAACTGCCATTTCAGTTCACATTTGTTCAGATGTTCCTCTACAATATATCCTCATGCATCATTTGTTACTTGCTTCTTAGTTTTCTACTAGTCTTCCCTAAATAAAATGCAGGGTATGACTCTAAGTATAACACTTGTCTCGTATTGCAAGAAAAATGACTGTTCATGGTAAAGATTTTTGTCCCTTTGTGCAAATGCTGGTTTTAGTTGCATAGGGAAATTACGAACAACATATGCATTTAAATATTCACAACTTCCTATTGTTAGATTTATCACAACTTACATTGCATCCTTCCAACCAGTTTTTAAAAGTTTATCTTTTTTATAAGCAATGACCTGTTTGTCACCCTATTTTTTTTTAAATGAAGCTATCTAGTCTGAAAATGCTCCAATTCCTAATCAAGCACTCTCCTATCACTCTGCTGTCCACTGTGAATGTAGTAATAAATAATTTCTTATTATTGGTAAATTCCTTTTGTCCTTTCACCTTGTTTACCTTATCATTGTCATTCTTGGAGTTGTGACGATTGGAAATACTGTCAGCCATACCAAGAGAAGTGGGGCAGTGAATGTGCAATATATGCCAGCACAGCTAAATGGAATTTTGTAAATAATTATATGTTATCTGTATATCAAACTTGTTTATACAGATGATTGTATTAAAATATATCTGTAAAGTTGCTTGTGTTAAAATTTATCAATAGTGTGCCCTGCTGGAAGGAAAATAAATGTACATGTATTATTGTAACTAACATAAATATATATGTTTTAACAGCATATATTGGAAGGGAAGAGGTTACTCCACCTGACTTTGAAAAATATTCTTGAAAATAAAATAGTTTATAGGTTAAACCATAAAGATGTTATCCCACTGTTTTGGATGGAGCCAGAGACACAACGTATGTGTTAGAGAATAGGTTGGTTTTATGAGTTCTAGCAGCTGCAACACATCTGACCAGTGCTCTTGTGTGTGTATTATTGACATGTAGGTGCTAAAATTCTGGCAGCTTCTAGTGCTGGTGATCACAAGAGAAACCGTCAGATAACCAGATGTGTGTGATGTCTTTCTGTAAGCCAGAAATCATTTTTAGATATTAGGTGGAGATTGCTCTCAGCATTCTGTATTCTGTCTTAGATCTGACAACAAGAACCACTCACCCATCATGCCGTGCTCTCTTCAGTAAGTAGGAACAGCTCTATTCAGTAAGTAGGAACAGTAATTATTTTAGTTAATCAGGAATAGATAGTAAGACTAGCTAAATACTGTTTTTCTATAACCGTGTGACACTTTCCATCAGTGTTATTTTAATATTCCCTGTGACTGAAACTCTGGTGTTTACTGTGAATAGATATTTAGTATTTTCTTGTTTTGTTATTTATTATTAAGTATATTTAAACTTTTAATTATGGCTAGTCCTGTTTAGAAAATGTTTAAGCTTTGAGAGTATTTGCATATATTTATTTGGTGATAAATCTGGCCACTCCTGAAAGCCTTGCTGTTTGGTCAACATCACCATTTGTATTAATATTAATTTCATTCAGTATAATTGGGTACCCTTGTAAGAGCCTTAAAGAGCTGGCAGGGTTTCTGGTGACAGTGATAACTACCCTATAGTCTGGGCAGAAGGGGGCACAGCAAGTAAATTTGTGCCAGCCTTTCCCAAGTGTGTGTGTGTGTGTGTGTGTGTGTGTGTGTGTGTGTGTGTGTGTGTGTGTGTGTGTGTGTGTGTGTGTGTGTGTGTGTGTGTGTGTGTGTGTATATGTATGTATGTATGTACAAATCAAATCTCAAAGTGTGTGTGTGCCAGCTGCTTGGAGTAGGGACACAAAGCAGTGGTTTCACAGAGGGGGTGTGCAAGGACTAAGCTTGGAACCCCAGCTAAGGATTCAACTCTAAACTGTGCCAGTGGGGGGAGTCTTATTTGGGGTCTGGACAGATAGAGAGGAACCAGCCCCGGACTGAGTGTGTTCCCTGGCTGCTCTTAAGGGAAATTGTGCTTGATGCAGAGAGGTCTGCATCTGGAAATACTGAGTTTATTCATTTGCATTCCAAGGGAATGTCGCTCTCCAGTGTCAGTGGTGAGGATTCAAGCTCCTTGATTACTGGCCCAGCATGGGGAGATCGCATATTTGTGACAGTGGTGGGATATTCAACTTCTGTAGCCTGTAAACAGTTGTCACTAAAGGTGTACATTCTCTCAGCAGCTATACAGGGCAGACATTCTGAGTTTAATATCAGAACAGTTTTATTCATTTTTTTTTTGTTAGTTTAATTTAGACAGGGAGAGCAGACAAAGATGTCAGCAGACGATTATGACAAGCTGACAAAGAAACAGTTTGCCAGGGTGTGTGAAGCAAAAGGACTCGAGTATGCCAGCCTGACTATAAAGCAAATGATTTCAGCCTTAGTCACAGCTCAGACCAGCAACCAGGTTAACCAGTCTGGTGTTGGAAATTTGCAACCCTCAGATATAGGACAATTCACCATTTCCCCAGAGGACCTAAGAATCCTTCTGGAGTTAGAGACTTGAACTTGAGGCCAAACATTTGGAATTGGAATCAGCAGAAAGACTGCAGCATTTGGAAGCTGGAGAAAATGAGAAGCAGTGTCAACATGAGAGGGAGATGCTGACTTTTTGCCAGGGTCATGGAGGTAATGGAGAAGGAAATAACCAAACCCCAGAAGTAATAAAAGTCAGTAAATTTCCTCCACAATTTACAGAGGGTGATAATTTTGATAGATTTATTCATATAATTGAAAGGATATGTAAACAGTACAATGTTGACCAAGGGCTCTGTGTACAGTTATGACCCCCATATTCCATGGTAAAGCTGTAACTGCTGTTTTTAAATTGGCTGATATTGATTATTTAATCTATGAAAAAGTCAAGAAATATTTTTCTTGAATATTTTAAGTTAACACCTGAAGCTTACAGAACAAAGTTTTGTGAGCCTAGACACAAGGCATATGAAAGTGTGTGTAATTATATTGCTGATTTAAGCACTTATTTTCATAGGTGGGTGAGTGGGTGTCAGGTCACTACTTTGAAGGGCTGGCAGACCTTTTTGGTGAGGGAACAAGCCCTTAGCACTATGCCTGAGGACATGAGAATCTGGTTAGCAGACCGAGAATGTAACTTCACAGAGGAGCTGGGGAAGAAAGGGGATCTCTACTTAGCAAGCAGGGCATCACAGCACAAGAAAGGGATACCCAAGGCTGTACATGGATATAAGGAAAAACCATGGTGGGCAGCCTAAACTGCCCCAACAGAGTCTGTCTGTAACAGGGGAAGCCATTAGTTCAGGTACATGGCCAGGATCAAGGGTTAAATGTTATAATTGTAACCAGTGGGCCATGTAGCATATAGATGTTCATGGATGCAAGGTGGGGAACAAATGTTGAGGTAGCCAGCATGTAGGAATAACAGTATGCCAGTGGTAAGTTGTCTGGAGACATCAGGGGTACCAAACTATCACAAGAGGTTATAGCCTATCTTTGTTCATGGAAAACAAGCCACTGGTAAGAGAGGCAGCCTTTGACATAACCATTGTAAAGCCTGCAGTGGTTAAAGAGGAATAGAACTTGCTTGGGCAGTCCTCTTCAGTCAGAGCTTTAGGTGGGACCCCATTCCAAATACTTTTGGCCAGGGTTCACCTTGACTGGTTGGGTGGAAAAGGAAGCAAGCAAGTAGATGTGTTTGAGGATATCCCTGTAGATGTTTTGATAGGGAGTGATTTTGATAATGCAGTCCCATTCCAAATACTTTTGGCCAGGGTTCACTTTGACTGGTTGGATGGAAAAGGAAGCAAGCAAGTAGATGTGTTTGAGGATATCCCTGTAGATGTTTTGATAGGGAGTGATTTTGATAATGCAATACCTTCTGTGCATGCAGTTACACGCGTTCAGGCTTGGAGACAGGCATGTGTGTTTGGTAGCCTGTGGGAGACCCAGACAGACTTCATACCTGAATCCAGGGCTGGTTAGGGGCTGTTTCAGGGAGGGAGCTACCCTGTAGCAGTGAGCCTGAAGGTGAGCCACAGCTGCTGGTAGGTACTGATGTTTCCTTGGACAGAGTGACTGCAAGTGCAGAGGTGAGTGGTAGTACCCAGGCTGGCAGTGAGGCACCACTGTCAGAGGATTTCAGACTTCCTGTGGAATGGAGATCTGGGAAGAGTCGCAAAAGTAAAGCTGAGACATGCTCAGTTCTCCAACCCTACACTAAGAGGCATTCGGGAGGTAGCTATGGAGGCACCTGATTCTCAAGGAAAAGGGGAATCTGTAGACTGCAACAATAATTTACTGTATAGAGAGTGGATCCATTAGGGAGGGTTAGAGGGTGAGGAAATACAGCAGTTGGTAGTGCCTAGAGCCTATTATCTAGCACTTCTAGCCATAGCCCATGACATTCCTTTTGCAGGTTATATTGGCATAAAACATACCAAGAGACATATTATTCAGAACTTTTAATGGCCTGGGATTTCCAGGGATGTAACAGGGTACTGCAGGACCTGCGAGCAGTGCCAAAAGGTAGGCAAGGCAGGAGACAAGGTGAAAGCTCCTTTGCCTGAGATTGAGGAGTCATTTCAGAGGGTAACCATGGATATTGCAGGGCCTCTGATTACCCCAAGCCCCACAGGGAAGAATTATGTCTTGGTGGTAGTAGATTATGCTACTAGGTACCCTGAGACACTGGCGCTGTCCTCCATTGAGGCAGAAAAGGCAAATGCTTTGCTAGAGATTTTAAGCAGGGTAGGTTTCCCAAGATAAATACTGACTGATAGAGGTACCAGTTTCATGTCAGACCTGCTTGCTTGTCTGTGGAAGCACTGTGGGCTGAAGAACCTAAAGACCATCCCCAGACTAATGGTTTTGTGGAGAGGTTAAACTCTGCACTAAAGACCATGCTAAGGTCATATGTAGACCAGTTTAAGAGAAGGTGGGACAAATATTTGCCCCATCTGCTGTTTGCTTACAGAAAAGTACCCCAGGAATCCACAGGTTTTTCATCCTTTGAGTTGCTGTGTGGGCATAGCTTGATGGGACCTTTAATTTGATTCATGATGAATGGAAGGGTGAGTGTGTATCCCACAAGGAGTCTGTTGTGGCATATGTCCTAAACCTCAGGACAAGGCTCAGAGATCTGATGAGCTTGGCCCAGGAGAACATCACAGGAGCCCAACAGCAGAAAAAGGCCTGGTATGACAGGAATGCTTGAGCCAGAGAGTATACTGTGGGGCAGCAGATTATGGTTCTCATTCCTGTCGAGCACAATAAGCTGCAAGCAGCGTGGGGGTGACCGTTCAACCTGGTAAGAAAGGTGGAACTGCTAGGCAAGAGGTAGGGGCACAGATTGTACCATGTTAACATGATGAAACTTTACCATGATAGGGAGGTCCTGGTGCTGAGTATTTGCAGTTGAGGAGTCTGAGTGGGATCTGGTGACTGATTTCCTCAGTGAGGCTCTGACTGACACCTCTGTTGAAGGGGTAGTAGTGTCCCAGTGGCTATCCCTTACCCAAATTTGAGAAATCCAGGCAGTCTTACAAGAGTTTGGGGTCATGTTCACTGGAAAACCTGGGTGCACCCACCTGGTGTAGCACCATGTGGGTACAAAACCCCAAAGACCTATCAAACAGGCCCCTTACAGGGTGCCTGAGAGAGTCAGACATTGACGGAGGAGATAACATGAAATGTTTGAACTGGGGGTAATCTAGGAATTCAACAGTCCGTGGGCCTCCCCAGTGGTGCTGGTACCAAAGAAAGATGGCAGCGCCAGGTTCTGTGTGGACTACAGGAAACTAAGTAGTCACATAGAGTCAGATGCTTACGCCATGCCTAGAACAGATGAAGCCTTAGAGCAGCTGAACGGGGCTAAGTATTTGGCCACTATTGATCTGACCAAGGGCTACTGGCAGGTGCCATTGACTCCCACGGGTAGAGAGAGGTCAGCCTTTGTTACTCCTTTTGGATTATATGAGTTCACAAAGATGCCCTTTGGGATAAAAAATGCACCAGCGACCTTCCATAGGCTGGTAGATTGTATCCTAGCTGGAAAAGGAGATTATGCCTTTTCTTACTTGGATGATATTACCATTTACAGCCATTCCTGGCATGAACACCTTCAGCATGTCAGGGAGGTCCTGGGCAGACTGCAAAGGGCACAGTTGATCATTAAGCCTAGTAAGTGTCAGGTGGGTATGGCAGAGGTCCCCTACCTGGTACATAGAGTGGGGAGTGGTAAGTTCAGGCCAGAACCTGCCAAAGTGAAAGCAATTTAGGCTTGGCCTGCCCCTGTTACTAAAAAGCAGGTGAGGGCATTCTTGGGGACAGCGGGGTACTCAAGAAAGTTTGTTCTCAATTATAGTACAATAGCTACTCCCCTCACAGACCTGATGAGGAAAAATGGGCCAGAGAAGGTTGTATGAACCCCAGCCTGCAAGCAGGCATTCCAAAAGCCTTAAGGGGCTTTGGGAGGACCCCCTGTGTTAGCCAGTTCAGATTACAGCAAAGAATTTGTTGTGCAAGTGGATGCTTTGAACCATGGGTGGGGGCTGTACTCAGCCAGGTTTCCTCAGATGGAGAAGAGAATCCAGTGGTACATCTCAGCTGTTGACCCCATGCTAGGGAGGAATGCTATGCAGAAGTAGAAAAAGGATGTTTAGCCATAGTATGGGCACTGCAGAAATGTCAGCTCTATCTGTATGAAACGAAATTCACTGTAGTTACAGACCACAATCCTTTAACATGGCTACATCGAGCCAGACAGCAAAATGCCAAGTTACTAAGGTGGAGTTTAGGGTTGTGGGGATGTGACATGGCAGTGCAGCACAGTAGTGGGTTTAGCAATTCCTGTGCTGCAGATGGTCTGCCAAGGTAGAGTATGGGATAATGTATTCCCAGACAGGCTCATTCCTCTCAAGCAATGTTTCTCTAGGGGCACTTGAAAAACTAGCTTGAGTCTTCCGGGGGGGGGGGGGATGTGACGATAGAAGGTACTGCCAGCCATACCAGGAGAAGTGGAGCAGTGGATGTGTAACATATGCCAGCACAGCTCGCTGGAATTTTGTAAATAATTATATGTAATTTGTATATCAAACTGATTTGTACAGATGCTTGTGTTTAAAAATGTATTTGTAAAATTGCTTGTGTTAAAATGTATCAGCAGTGCGCCCTGCTGGAATGACAAGAAATGTACATGTATTATTATGACTGAATTAAATGTATATGTTTTAACAGCTTATACTGGAAGGGAAGAGGTTAATCCACCTGACTCTGAAAAATATTCTTGAAATTAAATTATGGGTTAAACCATAAAGATGTTATCCCACAGTTTTGAATGGAGCTAGAGATGCAGTGTCTGTGCTAGAGAATAGGTTGTAGCTTCTGCAGGAAAAGTGGAATGGTATTATGACTTCCAGCAGCTGCATCACATTTGAGCAATGCTCTTGTTTGTGTACTATTGACATGTAGGTGCTAAAATCCTGGCAGCTTCTAGTGTCCGTGATTGCATGGGAAACAGGGTCAGATGACCAGATGTGTTAGATGTCATTCTGTAATGTAAGCCAGAAATAATATTTAGATATTAGGTGGAGATTGCTCTCAGCATTCTGTATTCTGTCTTGGATCTGACAACAAGGTCCACTCGCCCAATTTGCCTTGCTCTATTCATTAAGTAGGAACAATAATTATTTTAGTCAGTCAGGAGTAGGTAGTGAGACTAGCTAAATACTGTTTTCCTATAACTGTGTGAAACTTTCCATCTCAGTTATTTTTAATATTCCCTGTGACTGAAACTCTGGTATTTACTGTGAATAGATATTCAGTATTTTCTTGTTCTTTTATTGATTCTTAAATATATTTAAACTTTTCATTATGGCTGGTCCTTTTTAGAAAATATTTAAGCTTTGAGATAATTTTCGTATTTTTATTTAGTGATAACTCTGGCCACTCCTGAAAGCCTTGCTGTTTGTTCAACATTACCATTTGTATTAATATTAATTTCACTCAGTATAATTGGGTACCCATGTAAGAGCCTTAAAGTAGCTGGCAGGAGTTTTGGTTGCAGTGATAACTACCTTATAGTCTGGGCAGAATGGGGCACTACAGGTGAATCTCTGCCAGCCTTTCCCAAGTGGGGGTATGTGTGTGTGTGTGTGTGTGTGTGTGTGTGTGTGTGAGCTGCTTGGAGCAGGTACACAAAGCAATGGTTTCACAGAGAGGGTGTTGGAAGACTTAGCTTGGAACCCCAACTAAGGACTTAACTCTAAACTATGCCAGTGGGGTGTCATACTGGAGTTCTGGACAGATATAGAGAAGAACCAGACTCTAGACTGAGTGTGTTCCCTGGGTTCTGTTAAGGGAAATTGTTCTTGATGCAGACAGGTCTTCATCTGGGAATACTGAGTGTATCCATTTGTATGCCAAATGAACATCCCTCTCCAGTGTCAGTGGTGAGGATTCCGGCTCCTTGATTTACTGGCCCAGTGTGGGGATGTCACAGGAGCTATCAGGACTCAAAATGGGAATGTAAAAAATGTTCCATCTTTTATTCAACACCTTATCCCTGATGTCTGATAAAAATTTAAATGAGTAACCACTCCTAAGAAACATTTCAGTCAGTACTTCACATTCAGTCATAAGTAGTTGTATTTCAGACAACATACAGGCCAAACAGACCATCTGGACCTTGACGACTGCCTTTTTTGATAAACCGGGTGCCAACTATCAAAATACAAGTACATATTTGAAAAAGTACTTTCCCAATGTATATTAGAAATAAAATGACAGAAGTGTATTCTTTGTCATTTCAATATCCAGAAATAGTATTTTGTCTAGATCAAGGTTGCAAGTAAACTTTAAAAATTGAACTGTACTATTAATATAAAAGAAATTCCTGCAGTTTTTCTTGGTATCATTCCACAACATAAATACATCCTCCAGAAAACATGTGTACATCAACCATGATCCTTAAATTGACTGTTGAATGCATGTAATTGCTCCCATTGTGCCATGACCAAATTGGCGAAACTGGGGGCACACACCATCCCCATTGCCACACCAGTTACTTGTTTGAAATAGTGGTTATTAAAACAAAATTATTTTTAGGTGTCAACTCCATTAAAACTAAAGGCGCATTCATTTTATCTACTTGCAAACACGCTAAGTCAAATAACTGCTCCTCAACCAGAGTAAACCCAATTCATGCAGTATGACTGAATATAAAGTATTAACATCAATTGTTACAAAAAATGATATCCCACCCATACATTAATTTTACTTAAAAATGCCAAGAATCTCTACAGACATATGGGAATTTAGCTGATGATCCAAAAACTTGGCAATATAAAGATTTTAGATCTAGTTGTATCAACTAGTGGGTCATATTTGTGGGTTGTCAATGCTTTTATGGATTTTTGGGATACCAAATATCCCAGCAATGACACGCCTAGTGATCGTCATGAATTCAAGCTCTGTTATGTGAATTGCCTTTGTAACAACATAACCGTTAACACACTGTCTGTTTTAGAAAAGGCGATTGAGACCTCTTTGCTTGAAACCTCACTACATGCATCCCCCAATAATAAAGCATTCATTCTTTGATTATAATCACTATCATTCATAATGACAAGACCTCCCCCTTTATCGAGTTTAATCACCCTTGCATTTTTATGTGTACAGATATCTTTTAATTTATTAAATTCTGGCTTGACAGATTGAAATATTTGTTGGTACTAGGTTGATTCAAAATTTCCCTCTTCTCAAATTCACGAATCCTTTGAAACATTGATATTGTTTGTTTAAAGGAGGATTAAAACAACTTGAGCTACTTAAAATTGTTTGGTTATTAACCACATTATTCATATTTTCACTTGGAACTACAATGCTAGGTTGAGTTTGAGTGTAAATCGTCTTAAATCAATTAATGAATTTGATACATTAGCCATTCTTGCAGGGACAAAAGTTAACCCCTTTGACAACATGTCTGCATAAATCACATTAATGTTTTTACTAGAAAAATTATATAGTTTAAAGTCATTTAAAATATTTGTAATCAACTTAACTGTCCCTTATTCCAATGAGTCTAATTGATTACCAGTCACTACTTTCTGAAGTTGATCCATTTTGGAAAAATTCTTCTTTGGCTTCGCTCCTTGTCAGATATAATTCTCTTCACTGTATTGCTGTCCCTCTAACATTAGCTGCTAATTTCTGGTACACCCTCTCAGACCTCCTCAGTTCCAAAGGGCACTCCCCCTGATTTGGATTATTTGATTGTTTGACTGATAAAATATTCTCCTCATTCCTTAATGGCCTGTCATCAGAGGTATACACTTGGTTGGGAAAGCTGTTTGGTGGCGTCAGATATACTGTCCCTTTGATATAATTCTCCTTATCTCTTTGAAATTTTAAAAGCTTATGTTTTTAAACAATTTCACAAGATTTAGCCACCAAACTAAAACAGTGTTGTGATTGCTTTCAAAATGATCAAATAATAAATCACTTGTGATAGAACTGTTGAGGGTGTCAATGTTCAATATCTCTATATAAAGTTCAATTTGAATATTGTATTTTAACATCACCCATATTAAATCACCACCTGCTTTATCAAACACTTGTAGTAACTCATGATGGTATTCTAAAATTGCTTGAACACCATTCAGAAACCTTTAAAACCAGAGACCTTTTGGTACTTGATTGTTTGTAAGGTTCTTAAGCATGTAGCTGTTCTCCAGCTGCAACTTTTTGAATGTCAGTAATTTCTTTTCAGAATGAATCAACTGTTCTCTGGTAGAACCTTGAAGACTAATAACATTGGGAGATCTTACTGTTTGAGAACCAAACTCAAATTGATTAATTTTTCATAAATCAAATTCAAAATATTGTTACTACACTGATTATTGATTACCAGGATTGCCTGAGTTAATAGCAGACCAAGACCTTCTCCGCTGGGAGACACTCCTCTTCTTTGCATTTGCTGTGTATTCATATTCTCTGCACTCGCTTAAAGATACTGACTAACTTGTTGAAGCAATAATGTCAGGTGCCCCATAATTTTAAGGCATTCCTGACTATTAAACCCATTGTTCACCATAGCACCCAGAGACAGTCATGACCCAGACAAACTAGTAATCTCCGCTGAAACACTCACAAACTTGAACGAACAAATCCTGTAGTACTAACTGAATGACAAAAAGCTTCACACTGAAAACCATTTATTGTAAACAGAGTTAAGCGCTTTTGTTCTGGTTATATCAGGAACTTCAGCAGAACTACTATTTTTCTAAAATCAATCATTAAAATATTAAACTGTGATTCATAACATGTATCCAAATGACAAATGAGAACACAGAATCAATTAACCAATTAACCCCATTACAATTAAGTATGATAATGCTTCAATTTTAAAATAGAATTCATTGAAACAGAATCATTTAACCCTGGATGATAGGTAGCATTGAACATTGCCATTTAAGGCCCATGACCACTGTCTTTTTCTAATACACTGGGTGCCAATTATCAAAAGGCTTGTAGAAAACTAAGAAGCAGGATTTGTAAGCATATATTAGATATAAAAATGGTAAAATAACAAATGCATTGTTTAGGCATGTCCAGGTATTTAGTGAACATAAGTTTGGATTTGTGGTTCTTGAGCAAGTAACAAATGATGCAAGAGGATAAAGGAATATCAGATCAAATGTGAACTGAAATGGCAGTTAAAGTTCAATGCTACCCGTCATCCAGGCTTAAATGAATAAATAGGCACCGGATCATGCTGTAGTTTTTATCTGGTGCATATAAAAAGCAAGAGAATCTTGGGTATTCATAGTCCTGCAGTTCACATATGCATAATTATAATCAGCAATTATTAGTGCTGTACCTGTATTTAAATAAGCAAAGCGTGGACAAATGGAGCTAAAAATCTTAGCTCTTTGATGAAATACCTACTGCAGCTTTGCATATTTTAATAGGTGTTAAATGAGTAAACTACCAAAGTTTTCTGGTGAATGAGCTGTATTTATGTAAAGTTGTAAATGTTTTTATTATTTTCAGTAAGCGGCTGAAGGAGAGAGCCTGCACAGAGAGAACCTGAACTGACTGAATGCTACTGGCCTGCAGCTTACCCAAACTATTTTAAGGTTGCATCAAGTCACTGTAAAGGGTGCCCTTATATGAACACCCTGTTTATGGTTTTATAAAGTTAGAAAAGTTTAAGATAGGAAAGCTAGAACTAGGTGAGGGAGGGAGAGAAGACAAAGGATGCAGCATGTTACTGTGTAAATGAGCGACTAGGTCTTGGTGAAGTATTCCTTGCAACAAAAGGAAAGTTGAGCAGCCACCCATCCTGGAAAAGCTGTAATGGTGTATAATTTTGTTGGTGCATGCCTTTGTTTCAAGTGATATTGTGTGTGACTTTAATTACAGCCAGTACTGCAAATTCCTGAGTTGATACATTCAGGGGCACCATGGTGTCTATGGAGGGGTTTGGGTATTGATTTATTGTTCTGCTTCAGAAACTTGTGCCACCATGGCAACATCAGCAGGCAGTCACTTTCAGGAAGGAAGGCTATATTTCTGCAAAGGTCACTAACTTTACAATTTCAAGTGACCAGCGTAAGTTTTAATGAAATATTCACATCAATAATCAAACTTCAATGTTTATTTAGCTGCATATATGTGATTCTGTACTTGTCAGTTTTATGTTATGGTATTAGGCCATCTTTAATAATGAGCAGAATGAATTAAAGAATTGTAGTTTGCAGTACTGGAATTATGGTGCTCAGCTAATATCTGCACAGGCGCCATCTTCACCACAGCTTTTGACTAATGCCTTGGTTAATTCAACCACTACTGAATTTCTGGAAAGTTCTGGAAATCACCAAAACATTGCCAGTATGTCTATAGATGGTATAAAATTGTGGATTATGAGTGGATTGCTGATGCTAACTGACTTATGTGTTCAAGACATGGATGCCAAGAAATTCACCTTGAGAGCAAAGCACTGGATGAGCAATAACTTGCCTTTGTAAGGAGTGATGATTTTGGGGCAGATGAGGATGCTACAGGAATCATCTGAGGAGGTGTTGACAGTGAGGACAGTGGCATGAAGTCTCAAAGTGTACTGGCAAAGCATCCTACATGGCAGCAGGTAGATAACGCCTTAGGCAATGACATAGGCTCACACATAATTTCAGAACAAAGGCATGCTATACATTATTGTAGTGGGGAGGGTAGGGGCACCACACAGCTCAACAACAGCTTCTTGTATACAGAATGAACCCCCTTTACAAAGAGACTATACTTTCCTAGTAGCATTTCTTTCTGTTACCTTCTGTTAACCCTGTAATCAAGGGATGAAATATTTCACAGTTAGCTACACAGACATGCAAGGCCTTGGTTGCCCAACATCAGCTATATGTGACATACTTCGAGCCCATAATACTACCACTCAGAATCATGCAGACTTGGTTAAACTATTGCAGTCTACATGTGAGGAATTTCACCAGTATGGGAATGATTGAGGCCAGGGACAATGCCGTGATGATTCTGATAGGCAGTATGGTTGCATACAAAGTTTCCATGTCAGCCTCGTTGGGCACACTCATAAAGGCTTACCAGATGCACATTGGGAACACAGGTGGATGTGGCCAGGGAACTGTTAGCATGTGGGTGAATGACTAGACCACGTACCATGTGCATCTTAAGGAAGGGCTACAGGCTTTAAAAGTGGATTCCACAAAGAAGAAAGCATCTAGGTCTCATCAGATTTCCACAAGTCATGGTGCAAGTCCCTCTGCACAATTAGGTCAGTGTCAAGAGGCTGCTCTGCATCCAGTAGATCATGTCATCAGAAGCAACTTGGCAACAAACTCACATGCAGGGAATTGCCCTCAGTCGTGTCGGTGTACCAGCCATGAGATCCTTAGGAGACATTGTGTATAAGACATCCAAATGTGACTTGCACTTTTTAAGTCAGTGAAAGGAAAGCCATACTCACCCAGCAGTCTGTTTCCACATAAGGCTACCATAGCATTTCAAACCTGAATCTGAAAAATACAAAGCAGAGAATACTAAAGGGAGAAAAAAAAAGGAGAACCAAGACGTCTTATGCAAGTAGTTTGTGCTCCTTAAAAGTCCACATACTCTATTCTGGACAATGGAAGTAAAAATAATAGTATAGCTATAAATGTGTCACAGCACTTGCTTTTTTCAACATTCGTTCCCAGCCAGTATAACTAGCACTTGTGCTGCTTACCTCTTAATAGTGTACAAATGAAAACTGATGGTATTGTTTTGACAAACAACATTTCTGTTGTAGAAAAATAAGTAATATTTGATGTATAGTGTAAGCTGACCATAAAACGTGGCATAGTCCACAAGTAACACTGCATGCATGAAAGTATTATCTGTGTAATTGTTTTTCTCTCACTGTTAAGTGGATGTCGTGACCCATAGTTGTGGACTAGATGCTTCCTCTCTGTCTGCGCAGTCATATACTCTACATTGGACTGACAGAGGGTTTACCATGCTACCACAATTGGCTGGCAATAGCCACTATTGTCACTGGCAGGAGGAATGATAGAGGAAGCTGCATTGTCACTAATAGTAACTGGCTGTGGCAGTTGTGCACCAGACCAAGGCATAATCATGCTGTGCAGAATGCACCAGGCAGTAAACCTCCTGCATGCAGTAACAGGGTCATACTGAAGAGCTCCCCAAGACTCACCCAGGCAATGGGAACGTGCTTTCAGCTGACCAAATAATCACTCAGTGACTATCCATGTCTAGGACAGGGTGGTATTGAAGGTCTCCTCAGCAGCTCTGTGGGGGTTGCAAACTGGTGCCATTAGACAGGGTTGGAGTGGATAGCCTGCATCACCTGGAAAATAAAACATGGAAGGGACAAGGGGGAGCTGATTATTCAGTATTGCTTATACCTCTCTAGAGATATTAAAATACCTATAGTTAGGAATATTAAGATGCTTTACACTTACAAACTAGGTGACCTTGAGGAATCGTACCATGCACGAAGAGGCAATACAGTAAACCTCTGTGCCAAATATGGGACTCAGTAGCACTGCCAGGATACTGCTCTGACTTTGAACCCCCCCCCCCATGCATCAAGAGTCTAGCTGCAGTTAATGGAATGGTAGCCATTCCTGTTTTGGATACCGCTAACCCAATGGTCCAGATTGTGCCCTTATGGCAATATGGTTACAGTCTTATCACTCCAGACACTTCTAGAATGCATGTCATCCCATAGAACTGGATTGTTCTTGAGGTGACACTGGAAAATAGCTATACTAATCCACACACCAAAAGTATGTCATGGAACTCCTTGAGTATCTTTGAGTTAGAAACCTATGAAATACTCAAAGTGCCCTCAGTTTGTCTCTGGAAGGTCCCCGTTAAGTATAACTAGGGTTATACATGCCTTGGTATCCACAGGTATAGGAAGGCCATGCATCCCCTAGTTCAGACTGGAATAGGTGGCATGCAGACTCACCAAAGCATGTACTATATCCCTGTCCACTCTAAATCTATCCAGTATTTATTGGTCAGTATTTGCATGAGTCTCCTTCTTGCTCGGCAAGCACCAATGGGAACAGCTGATTTTTAGTATGGCCATGATGAGCAACTCAGTACAGGAAATAGCTTTGGTATCAGCAAAAGCAAACCTCTCTGTGGATGGCAAAGAAAATGAGAAAGGAGTGACTTTTTTTCATATTCCTTATACTCATGGTGCAGATAGCCTAGTAACCACCTGTGAAGGCCTCTTTTACTTTGGGCCAGTAATCAAGGAGCCTCAATCCTCACCACTGACACCAATGAGAGATTGTCACTAAGAACAGGAAAGGATTTACACAGTATTTTCAAATGCAGCTGTCTGTGTCAAACACAATTTCCCTCAACAGCACACAGGGAAAAATGCTCCAAACCTGGGAGTGGACTATCTGTTTTTCCCAGATCCCAAACAAGATTCACTTTGGAGCACTGTGTCTCAGTTCTAAGTAGCTAAAACACCCACATATGGGTATTTGATTTTCTCAAACACACACCCCTGGGAAAGGCTGATACAGATTTACTAGCTGTACCCCCTTTTGCCCACCAGTCAGCTGCTCTCAGGCTGTTAAAAGGGTATCCAGTTATACTGAGTAAAACAATACTAATATAATTGGTAGAGTGTAACCAAAGCAGTAAGGCTTTTCGAAGTGGCCAAGGCATCACTAAAACAAGTACAAGTACTTTCAAGATGTTAAAAGTATTTTCTAAAAAAGACCAGCCAGAATGAAAGGTATACAAATATTTAATAATAAATAATAAAATAGAAAACCTGATAATACTAAATATCTAAGTACAATAAACATCAGAGTTTCAATCACAGGAGAAATAAAAATAACACAGTTGGACAGATTCAAACAGATGCAGGAAAAACACTTCCTAATTAATATTATTGTATTTCCTGACTGTCCAAAGAATAACTGTACCCTAGCTAACTTAAATAATACTTACTTCCACAAGGCAGGGTGATGACCTTCCAACTTGCACTGAACTGAACTAACAACTAACTTAACTGAACTGTTACAACTGTCATAGATCTTTATATCCGGTTCCAAAGAAAACAAAACAAAACAAGCTGCTGTGTAAGTTCAATCCTATCATTACTGGTTATGGAATGACATCACATTTGATATCCTGAGTCTGATGCAATACACATTCAGAGCTTTGCAAAGATCTGTTGCAGTATTTGAAAATTGTAGAACAGTTTCAAAAATGTCTACTCTTCCCTTTAAGAATTATTTGTTTAAACATGTAGATTTAATCAGTTATAATAACATTGATACATTTTTAACACAAGCAACTGTACAAGTCAGTGTGATAGTCAAATGACATCAAACTATCTACAAGACTCCAATCAACCATGCTGTCAGATGTTATATATGCACTGCCCTATTCTGCCTTGCACAGATAGCAGTACCTCACATTGTCACATCCATCCCCCCCCTTGAAGACTCAAGCTAGTTTTTCAAGTGACCCTGGAATAATTTTGCATGAGCGAAATGGGCCTGTCTGGGAATACATTAACCTATCTGTATAGGCATTGCTGAAATCTGGACTGGCTAATACAGGGGGTCATCTCAAAGCCCCTTTAAGCTTTTGGAATGCCTACTCACAAGCAGGTGTTCACACTACCTTATCTGGCCTATTTTTCCTTGTCAGGTCTGTGAGGGGAGCAGCTATTATATTGTAATTAGGAATTAACTTTCTGTACTACCCCGTTGCCCCCAAGAATGCCCTCACCTGCTTTTTGGTAACAGGGACAGGCCATGCCTGAATAGCTTCCACTCTGGTAGGTTCTGGCCCAATCTTATCACTCCCCACTCTATGTCCCAGGTAGGAGACCTTGCCATACCCACCTGACACTTACTGGGCTTAATGGTCAGACCTGCCCTTTGCAGTCTGCCCAGGACCTCCCTGATATGCTGAGGCTTCATCATATTAACATAGTACAGTTTGTGTCCCTGACTCCTGCCTAGCAGCTTTACCATGTAATTAACATTACTGACCTTCTGAAGGGTCCCTGTCTAGCTGCCTGCAGCTGATTGTGTCTGACGGGAATGAGCACTATAACCTGCTGTCCCAAAGCATGCTTTAGGGAGCAAGCATTCCTGTCATACCAGACCTTTTTCTGCTGTTGGGCTCCTTCCAGGTTCTCCTGGGCCAAACCAATGAGCTCCCCAAGCCTTGTCCTGAGGTTTAGGACCTATGCCACAACAGACTTATTGTTGGATTCACACTCACCTTTCTACACATCACAAATGAAATCTAAAGGCCTCCCTTAGCCTATGCCCATGTAGCAACTCCAGAGGTGAAAAACCTGTGGATTAGTGGGGTACCTCTCTATATGCAAGCAATAAATGGGGCAAGTATTTGTCCCACTCTCTCTTAAACTGGTCTGCAAATGCCCTTAGCGTGGTCTTTAGTGTAGAGTTTAACCTCTCCACAAAACCATTAATCTGGAGGTGGAAGGGGGTGGTCTTTAGGTGCTTCATGCCATAATGCATCCACAGACAAGCCAGCAGGTCTGACATGAAATTGGCAGCTCTGTCGGTCAGTATTTCTCCCGGGGAAACCTACCCTGCTGAAAATCTTGAACAAAGCATTTTCTACTTCTCTGTTCCGATGGAGGACAGAGCCACCATCTCAGGGTATCTAGTAGCATAATCTAATACCACCAGGATATACTTCTTCCATGTGGAACTTGGGGTACTCAGAGGCCCCACAATATCCATATCTGCACTCTGAAACTGCTCCTCAATCACAGGCAAAGGCAACAGTGGAACTTTGACCTTGTCCTCTGCCTTGCCTACCATTTGGCACTGCTCGCAGGTCCTCCAGTACCCTGTTACATCCTTTGCAATCCCAGGCCAATAACAGTTCCGCATAATATGTCTCATGGTATGCTTTATGCCCATATGACCTGCAAAAGGAATGTCATGGGCTATGGCTAGAAATGCCAGATCGTAGGCTCTAGGCAGTACTGACTACTGTATTACTTCCCCCTCCAGCCTTCCCTAAGGGATCCACTCTGTATACAGTAACCCTGTGTTCCAGCCTACAGGCTCCTCTTTTCCTTGAGAATGAGGTGTCTCCTTAACTGCTTCCCTCAAGCCTCATAAGGTAGGGTGCGAAAGCTGAGCCTGTCCCAACTCTGCTTTTGTGACCCCTCCCAACTTCCCTTCCACAGGAAGCCCATTATTTTCTGATAGCGGTGCCTCACTTTCAGCCTAGTTACTACCACTCACCTCTGTCCTTGCAGTCACCCTGTCCACGGGAACATCAGTACCTACCAGCAGTGTGGCTCACTTTCAGGCTCACTGCTCCTTGGACCTGGATGCCATGCCCTTACTCATAAGTAGCTCCCTCCCTGAAATAGCCATGTCACCAGCCCTAGCTTCAGGTGTGGGGTTTGTCTGGGTCTCCTCCGGGCTACCAGACCTACATGCCTGTCTCCAAGCCTGACTGTGTGTAACTGCATGCACACAAGGTACAGCATTGTCAAAATCATTCCCTATCAAGACATCTGCAGGAATATCCTTAAACACAACTACCTGCTTGTTCCTTTTCCACCCTTCTAGTCAAGGTGAACCCTGGCGAAAGGTATTTGGAATGGGATCCCTCTTAAAGCTGTGATTGGAGTGGACTGCCCAAGCAAGTACTACTCCTCTTTAATCACTGCAGGCTTCACAGTGGTTATGCCAGAGGCTGTGTCTCTCTTATCAGTGGCCTGATTTCCATCCACTACAATAGGATACAAACTGTAGTGATAGTTTGGTACCCCTCTTGTCTCCAGACAGCTTACTGCTGACACGCTGTTATTTCCACTTGCTGGCTTCCTCACCTTTTGTTCCCACCTTGCTTCAGTGGACATTTATATGCTACATGGTCCCTCTGGTTACATTTAAAACATATAACCCCTAATCCTGGCCATGTACTTGAACTAATGGGTTCCCCTGTTACTGGTAGTTTCTGTTGGGCCAATTTAGGCTGCCCACCATGAGTTCCCTTGTATCCATGTGCAGCACTGGGTATCCCCTTCTTGTGCAGTGATGCCCTGCCTTATAAGTAGAGATCCCCTTTTCTCCCCAGCTCATCTACAGAGATACACTCCCAGTCTGCAAACTAGATTCTCATGTCCTCAGGCAAGGTATTAAGGGCGTGTTCCCTCATCAAAAGGTCTGTCAGTCTTTCAAAAGTAATGACCTGACATCCACTTGCCCACCTATGAAAATAATCACATACACTTTCATCTGCCTTGTGTCTGTGCTCACAAAACTATTTCTGTAAGCTTCAGGTGTTAACTTATAACAGTTCAGTAAACATTGTTTCACTCTATCATAGTTTAAACAATCAGTATCAAACAATTTAGAAATGGCAGTTACAGCTTTACCATGGAGTAAGGGGGTCAGGAACCGTATTCCGATCTCTTGGTCAGCAATATACTGTTTGCATACTCTTTCAAATATATGAATAAAACTATCAAAACCATCCCTCTCTGCAAATTATGGAAGAAATTTACTTACCTTATTCCATTCCCTATTACCTCCATGACCCCGATGAAAAGTCAACATCTGCTTCTTGCGTTGTCACTGCTTCTCTTTTTCCTCAGCCTCCAATTGAAGCAGTCTGTCATTTGCTTTGATCTCCATATGCCACAGTCTTTCTTTGGTCTCCAAACGTTTAGCCTCCAGTTGACGTTGCTTTCTCCTTTTCTCTGGTCTCCCAGTATCTCAGTCTCTGTTCAGTCTCCAGTTCATGCTGACACTGGTTCTCCTTTTCTTCAGCCTCCAAACATCACAGTCTCTCTTTGATCTCCAGTTCATGCTGATCTTGCTTCTCCTTTAGGCTGTAAATGTCACAGTCCCTCTTTTTCTTCGATCTCCAGATGTTTGGCCTCCAGTTCAAGTCTCTTTAATTCCATATGCATTTTTAAGATGTCTGAGATAAAGATGACCTGTTCTGTTTTTGAAGGCTGCCCATCTCCATCACCAGACTGGTTGTCCTTCTGGTCACTGGTCCATGCTGCAGACTGGTTGTCCTTCTGGTCACTGGTCCATGCTGCAGCTGTGATTAAAGCTGAAATAATTTCCTATTTTGTCCGGTTAGAAAGCACCAGTCCTTTGGCTTCACACACCTTGGCCAACTAGTTCTTTGACAGCTTACCATAATCATTTGCTAATATATTTGCCTGCTTTCCCTAACTAACTAAACTAACAAAAAAAAAAAAAAAAAAAAAAAAGGTTGTGAAAATGAAACTCTGAATGTTTACCTTGTGGCTCTTGAGAGTACACACATCTTTAGTGACAACTGCCCACAGGCTACTCAAGTTCAATTAATATCCCACTGCTGTGCCACCAATATGTGACAGCCTCTCTTTACTCCAGGCTAGTAATCAAGGAGCCTCAATCCTCACCACTGACACTGGTGAGAGATGGTCATAAAGAACAGGAAATAATTTACATAGTATTTTGAAATGCAGCTCTCTGCATCAAACACAGTTTCCCCCAGGAGCACACAGGGAACATGGTCTGGGACTGGACTCTCTATGTCTCCAGATCCCAAACAAGATTCACTTTGGAGCACTGTATCCCATTTCCAAGTAGCTGACACACCCACACCTGGGTATTTAATTTTCACACACACACACGCACACACCTGGGAAAGTCTGGTACAGATTTACTAGCTGCACCCACTTCTGCCCAGACTACAAGGTAACCTTGCTGCCACTAGTTAACTTCTTTCAGGCTCTTACAAGGATGTCCAGTTATACTGAGTAAAATCAATCCTAATATAAATGGTAGAGTGTAACCAAAGCAGCCAGTTTTTTTTTTTCAGAATGGCCAAGGCATCACTAAAATAAGCACAAGTATTCTCAAGATGTTAAAAGTATTCTGCAAAAGACCAGCCACAATGACAGGTATAAAAATATTTAATAATAAATAAAATAGAAAACATGAGAATACTAAATACTTAAGTACTGTATACACCAGAGTTTCAATCACAGGATAAATAAAAATAACACAGTTGAACAGATTCAAACAGATGCAGAAAAACACTACTTAATCTCACTGTATTTCTTGACTGTCTAAAGAATAACTGTTCCCTAGCTAACTTAAACTGAGCAAGGCAAGATAGGATGCTTACTTCCACAAGGCAATGTGATGAACTGAACTAACAACCAACTCAGCTGAAGTAGAACTGTCATAGATCTTTATATCCAGTTCCAAATGAAAAAACAAAACAAGCTGCTGGGTGAGTTCCATCCTCAGTGCTGGTTATGGAATAATCACATTTGATCACCTGACTCTGGTATAATACACATTCAGAGCTTTGCTAAAATCTTTTGCAGTATTTGAAAATTATAGAACTATTACCTTCCAGAATTCTTTGTTTAAACGTATGCATTTACTCAGTTATAATAACACCATTGATGCATTTTTAACACAAGCATCTGTACAAGTCAGTGTGATAGTCAAATGACCCAGAACTATCCACACAACTCCAGCCAACCATGCTGGGACATATTACTCATGCACTGCCCTATTCTCCCTGACACAGATGGCAATGCCTCACATCGTCACACCATCTATGAACCTGTGGGTCCAAGAGATGTTTTAAACCTAGCCATCCATATCCCAAAGTTTCTAAAATATTGTCAATAACAAGATATAGGCTTGTACATAGTAAGTGTTCACAGACTGTCCCTGTTCATTAGGGACATAGATGCCACATTATGGGTAAGTTTGCGATTTCCCATCCATTTGTTCAAGTTACATTAGATTAGGGTTGGGGATGAGCTTTGCTTCAAACAAATGGGAAGCTTGTTCCAGAGAAGGAGTAATCTTTGAGATGCATACCTATCCCTCCAGCATGTGCTGTTTATATTGCAGATCTTAGCACAGTCTTAAGTTTAGATTTTTAGAACAGGTATATCTGATACCATTTGTTTTGCAAATGTGCAACAAATCCAATAGTGTGGGATTAGAGGATGCCTTGTTTAGACATAAATCATAGAACATCAGTCTGTAAAAGACAGAGTACAGGGGTAGGGGTTTGAGATGGCCCAAACAGGACTTGCTGCTTATTCCCTGTATTCTTTTGTGAGAACATCTGTGGTCTGTCAAGCTTTTGCAAGTGCCTGGTCAGGTACAGTAGGGACTCATCTGAACTAATTGAGACCTAGGGTAGTTCAGATAATCAAACTGTTTAGATAATCAAACATATAATTGAACCAGATTTCAAAACCATCATTAAATAATTTATTTTTCCCACCATGGCTGCGGAACAGTTTGTCTTCCACTTCAAGTCACAGCATCAAAGGAAAAAAATCATATCATCATTAAACTACACAGAGAGGTATTCCCCAATTGCATACGGTATAATATGTTTTCCTACTAATTGTGACTGGAATGAGATGTTATACAGTCACCAGTTTATTGTATTTGTACAGTTCAAAACCACTCATCAGCGATTGTGAAGATAAAGGCTTGTCACCCTAACTCTGCACCCTTAGAAGAGTTGAAAAAACATTTAATAACTTAGCAGTTAGCTTTGCAAAACGTGACTTTGTCGACCAACCTTTGCAACAGTAATTTTATCTCAATGTTTCTTGAGCAATTCTCACTAGCTAACACACAAGACAGGTTAATGCAGCATTACCATGTACTATGGACAAGCCATTCATTACATTCATCTATGCCCATCCCACGTAATGAGACTGATTACATCCTCCTTTCAACAAAACAGCGGACCTAACAGGGGCAAAGCAAAAGATGTGGCAAGTGAGAAAAGCCCTGGTCCTCTTCAGTAATAATGTCTCTGGTCCACCCAAAACCACATGAAAAAGCGTTTCTATTGCAAATTTGAAGAAAATGCTTAAAACTGTGATTAAAGAAATTAGCCTACACAAAAGGGGTGTATCCCCTAGTACACGTTAAAAAAACCAAACACATGAGCGGTGAACTTCTTAATTTCCCAAGACAGTCACCCAGAACCTAGCTATAAACCTTGCTATACAAAAGAAAATTGAACAGAACATTTTAACTTACTATATGGCAAATTATCTCAGTGGCAGCCATCACTTCTAGGGAGCTACACAGGAAACATCTTAATTAGCCCCACAAAGGGAAATGTTTACTCTGTGGGCATGACCAACTGAAAAGTGGGGAGTGACTTTCTACTTAGCAGTAACCAAAGTTAAATTCCGCGTAGTAGGAAAAATGCATGTACAGATGCAATGGTGCAACTCTTAGGCTGCATTCAGATAATTGACATTTCAGATAACTGACTTTCGATAATCAACGCTCTACTGTACATTGTACTTTGATTCTTCTGATGAGAGTGAAGTACAGTGGAACATTGACCTCCTTGGACCTGGATGCCATGCCCTTACTCATAAGTTGTGCAATGTAGAATGACTTTCTCACCACAGTAGATATGTGGTGGTCAAAGGTCAGGTTACTGACAATGTGTTCCCCGATCCCAGACCACTGAGTTTCTTTTTAGTGGTATATTATCAATGTGGTATTTTCCAGGGGTCGCCATCTTTCCAAAGAGTACAATTTTTCTTTTTTTTTTCAGTTTGAATTTTAGTCCATGGCTCTGGCACTAGTTATTTACTTCAGACCCTCTTGAAAGGTATCTGTGTCTTTAGGAGAATTCACTGACCATACCAAGTTTGCTGTCGTTTGCAAACTTGGTCAGCCAGAGGCCCTTTGCATTTGTCTTAACTTTAGAGAAATGGATGCCAAAAATGAGAGGCCCAGGCATTGATCTATGTAGAGGTTCACTAGTTACTAGCCTCTTTGTGGAGGTGGATTCACCTATCCTAACTCCTAGGAGGTGGATTCACCTATCCTAACTCCTTGTGTCCTATCAGTGAGGCAGCTGGCAATCCATCAGGTGACTTATGGATTTATGCCTAATGCTGGCAATCCATCAGGTGACTTATGGATATATGCCTAATTTTGTAAGTTTATGTACAATGTCCAAGTGAGGTACTGAGTTGAACTCCTTGGCCAGGTTGAAGGAAGCAGTATGTACTGTTTTGTCCTCATCCATAGCGTTAGTGGCCTTCTCAAAGATATCTACTGGGTTAAGTAGGTATGCCCTACCTTTGACAAACCGAACTATATAGGGTCCAGTGTCTGTAGGTTTCCTAAGTCATTGTTTATAAGATCAATGATTCAGTGATAATTTTTCCATGGCATTGTGTATCAGACTAGTCAGACACATGGGTCTGTGCCCCCCCCCCCCATGCACACGGAAATTGCCCCCCCCCCCTCCCCATGCAGAGAGTGTGAAGCCTGTCTGGAGGCTATAGTTAAACAGCGAATCTAGCAGGCCTGATGAGGTCTGTATTATATATTCGAAGCTTCACAATTTCAAACCTCATATGTTCGACAACATGAGTGAAACTTGAAACCTTGAATATATAATAAAAAATTATATATATAAAAAAAAAAAATGCTCTGAGCAGGGGGCAAGCCCCCCCCCACACCCCCCCTACTTTAAATATACCAACTCCAAGACAGCACTTCAGTGCAGAAAAGAGAAATTTTCCCATTCTGCGCGTATGGAGCCGTTACCTTTCACCTTCGAACTTTTTAAAGTTCGAACATATGGTGTGGACCATATGACATTCAGACTTTGAAACGTTCGGCAATTTAATAGGAACCCGGCCTAATAGGTCATATTTCATGATATTTAGTAGACATCCTGGGATATTGGCAGGGCCCACTGAAGTAATGTTCTTGGTCTTGAAGAACTCACTGAGGACCTGCTCCCTTGTGATAGCTGGTGGAGAAGTGTTGGGGGTGTCTTTCCTAGGTGGTGACTGGGGGTGATAAGGAGGTAAAATTGGATCGAAATGTACTGGCTAGCAGATTTACTATATCCTCTGGCTTCATATAGGTGGTTCCTTTCACCATTAGTTCAACACCTCGTTGGGTGTTCTCTTTAAGGTTGTGGGCATAAATGAAGAAAGCTTTATTGTCGTCCTTGTCTTGGGAGGCTATTTGGCTTTGTGGATTTGAATATTCCCCTGAGTTGCTTGTTTAGATTGATGAGTGTGTTTTTACCTTGCTGGACAATGCCCTTCCTGTTTTTGGACATGATTATCTTTTTTTTTGTTTTACATCCTGTTTATACTGGCATTTCTCCAGGTTGGCTTGTTTTTTTGAAAGTTGTCGTATGCAGCTACTTATGATTGTACAGGATTTGTCTGAACAATTCTGCATAAATTTGTGTTCTAAGGGTTTAGGGAACTTGTAAATTTGCTAGGCTGTCATTTAGTAGGAGATTGTTAGCCCTGGATTATTTTTTAAATGTTCTGGGTTTAGCTGAGATCCCAGACCCAACCTGACCAGTGAGGACTTTCCACTAGGGGGAATTCGTCTTTCCCCCATGTGTGTGAAGACAAGGTTACGGGCACTTGCTCCCTGGTGAGAGTGCAGACTAGCTTTTCCAGGGTGTTTGTGTTAACAAAGTCTAGGAATCCCTGAGCCTACATGTTTGAAGTTGTGTATGATTCCCAGTTAATGTGTGTGGTAGTTAAAGTCACCTATGATTATTTAGTTGGGTTGAATTAGGAGTGTTTCCAGTTCATTCAGGTACATGGCATGAGCTTTGTGGATTATGTGCATAAACAGGGGCAATCAGTGACATAAAACACTAAAGACCTCCTAATTCGAATAAGATAATTTCTTACTTGCATCTCATTATACCTTCATTTGCATAGTGCATTCTTAGACTGGTTCACACAACAAGCGCATCTCGTATCTGAATTACACCTTACCTGTTGTTAGGCACAGCTAGTGCAACTTCCTTCCAAGCCTAAGTGCTTCACCCTGTGGTACAGTGAAGGAATGTTAATCTTTAGTCAAGCATCCATGCAGTTACCTCTCAGTAGTGGGGTAAAATCAAAGATAAAAGCATTTGAGTAGACCGGTAGTTATCAGTATTATTTTAAATTTTTTCTTTTGTGTTATCATGCAAGATACCTTTTTCATGTTGGCTTGCATTTGTTTGTTTATAGAGAATATATTTTATGTTTTGAAATCTTTTTATTATATCTTTGTAGCAATTGCTGATAAATGTGTAGCTGAAGAAGTTCATAATACTGGTTTATAGATTTGAGCTGAACATAAGACTGCAGTGATTCTTTAATATACCTATTTTGTGTAGTTACACAGTAGAGTCAGAATGCTCCGAATGAAAACAAGTTTGTTATTTTATATGTTTGCTCAGATGTAAAGAAAGTTATAAAAAGGTACTCTTCTAAACACTGAGTTTTACATAGCATTTCCAAATGTAGTAGTACCTGTATTATTCCTGTTTTACAGTGGTTGTTTACATTTTGAATGATCTGAATGGTTGTTGCACTTTTATTGGCATCACTGATTTTTGGGGACTGTAACATATTGTAGTGATTCTTTAAATAACTGAATTATCTTTATGGAGGTGGGAATTTTGTCACCGGAGTAAGATATTTGGGGGTCACAGTAACCTACTGTGTGTCTGTCTATTTTGGTTGAATAAAATTTCTTTATCATCTTTTTCAGTATCTACTATTTTAAAGTGGTAAAATTAGTAAGCTGGAGAGTTTAGGTGTACTTTGGTATACTATACCAGACACAATACCAAAAGCAAATTAAGTGGACAAACAGGTGACGTATTTGTCTTTTATGCCATCACATTAAAGCACTGTGGGTTCTGTCACCCACCAGAAACTTGGATTCATGTTTCAGTACAGCTTGAATGGAGATGTTGTGCTCATTCAAGGTCCATTGTGTCTCTTTCAGTTGTAGATCAAACAGTTGTTAGAATACTCCTTGGAACTTGTTCATTGAACAGCAAGGATTGACACACATGCATGTGCTCACACTAACACAGATACACGTGTATGTGTACTGTGTTTCATGTATTGTACTTAATTTTCATTTTTTTCTTTGCCTGTACCCAAGATACATTTACTGCATGGATTTATGCCTGATGTCTTGCACGTATGCATTATACCTTCTGAAATTCCTTCTTGTGCTATTACATAAGTACCTGTTTGGTGGTAATATAAGCAGTTATGTTATGTTTTATAATCATTTATCTATATAATGCTAATGCATTGTTAAAATACTGCTCATCCAGTTTATAAATAACACTATTAAAATACTGATCATCCAGTTTATGCATAATTTTCCTCCTAAGCCCTGTATCCCGAATAAGAAAAAGTACAGTTCAACAAATAGTAACCCTAGAATACTATCTTTCTTATCCCAGCTGCCTGAAATCCAGTTCCTAGAATGGATTTATATGAATTAGGTCTGCAGTGAGATAGCAGTTGTATGTTTTGTTCTTTCCAGAGTTTCCCTTTTCTGTCAAACAACTTTATTAAATTATCACTTAAGACATAGGCACACACACATCGGTAAAAAAGAAAACAAGCCATGTTACATGTTTTCATTTACATGCATTACACATTGCATGCATGTTTTCTTTATTTACATCAACTCTCATTTAGTCCAACATTACATACATTATTCATGCCTTCCCTTAAACCTCACTTTTCCTCGTGAACATTTGTTTTTCATGTATTGCTCCCACAGATGCCATGTAGGTCTATGTAATTTGCTCCTTCCCTTTTCTAAACATCTCCTTTCCAGTTCTTTCATTTATTTTGCAATATAGCAATAACTGACGACGTCTGTGTGGTATGTTAAGATTTACCCACGGTTGGTGTGGTTTAATCACAAGGGCGAAGCCCGAGTGATTAAATAAAGCCAACAGTGGGTAAATCTTAATATACCACACCAAGGAGTTGGTTATTGCTATTATACAATGACATTATTTAAGAAATAAATTACTTACTTTTCTTAAGTAATGACTTTGTATAACGGTGCCATGGTGTCCTTCCACTTCTGCTACATATCCTGTTGCTTTTTTTGATGTACTGCGCATACGTATGGGACTTGCGTTCCCATGCATACCCAGTACTTTGTAAAGGGAGCAAGAAAGAAAAGAATGTCTCCGTTGCTCCTTTTTTCTTTTCTTTTTTTTTTTAAATAAAAAAAAGTTTTGGACAGTTTAGGGGTAGGAGAGAGACAGAATGGACGAAATACAAAGAAAATCAGGTGTGTGCGTTTAGTTTTCAATAACGTACCTGATTTTATTTTATTTTATTTATTTAGTTTTACATTTGTTGACCGGGATTGTCCAACTGAGCTGAAGAGCCCTTTTTCAGCAGAGGCCCAGGGAGAAAAGCTCCAACATATTATACAATTTTCAATATAAATTAGCATTAAACAGCAATGTTCAAGGATTAGTACAAGGCATTAAGTAGCAATACAATGTTATACAGTGTCAGTAATCAGGAGTATAGCATAACTATTTCAAGATGTATAAAAAGAAATATGTCATTAAGATGAATATAGTTTTTTGGGGTAAGTGGTTTTATCATAATGTAGTTGCATGAAGGCAAGACAGTTACAATAGAATGTTTCTCTGAGGCGATTTGCTTAATAGATTTTAGAAGACAGTAGAAAGAGTAGTCAAAGAAGATTAGAGAGAGCTAGTGAGATGAGTGAGTTAAGGGCAGAAAGTAGATTAAGGTATGAGAAGATGGGGATGTTTAAGGAGGGAGAGTGCAGTGGCAGGACCAGTGACCTTTAAAGTGCTCTTTGGTGGCTGTGTTAAATTGCTTAGCATGTGTAAGGGTCCTGATTTCTAGTGGGAGCCTATTCCAGGCAATAGTGGGGTGATAGCTGTACATGTTGCATCCAAATTTAGACTTGGGTTTGTAGATTTTTATTTGGTCTTGGTTAGAGCTTCGGAAAGGTCTGGACGGAGAATAATGGAAGATGAGAGGGGATAGTGCTGGGTAGCAGGAAGGCTGGTATAGGATAGAATGGATGATCTAGAGCTGAGAGAGAAGAAGCTGGTGGGGTAATTCAAGACAGTTTAGGTGTTTTAGAGAGAGACAGTGATGGGAATTGTAGGCTTGTTGGGCAGCAAATCTAGTTACCTTGTTGTAGGTAGATCCGAGTTTGGTCAGGAGTGTTGAGCTTAGTTAAGATTTGTGAGAATTTGAGAATTGTACATTAGACTGGGTAGAAGGTAGGTTAGAGAGAGAGAGTAATCTTGGCTTCAGAGATGAGGAAATTCTTGTTACGGTAAAGGAGCCCTAGTTTTGAATGAGTCCTTTTGATACACTTATTAACATGCAAGTCAAATTTAAGCTGATCGTCAATGGTTACGCTTAACAGCTTAGTGCTGGATTCTACCAAAATGGGAGTGTTATTAAGGGACTGTATGGAGAAGGAGGGTTTAATATTGTTGAACTTTTTAGGTAGGAAGAGTAACAGCTTTGTTCTTTTAGGGTTAAGGATGAGGTGGTTGTTGGAGAGCCATGTTTCAACTAAGTTAAAAGATGCCTGAGTAGCTGAGAAGAGCTTTAGAGGGAGAGTTGACTGTGGTGATGACACTAGAATCATCTGTGTATTGCACTAAAGTTGACTGAGGACAGGAGGTATAGAGCTGATTAGTAAAGAGTTAAAGAATAAAGGCCCTAGGATAGATCCTTGAGGTACATCCATTTTTACAGGGAGAGGAGGGGAGAGTGCCATTTCACTGACTGAGATCTGTCCATGAGATAGCTGGAGAACCATGCAACAGTATCAGAGGAGAAGTTGAGGTTATGCAGTTTGTGCAGCAGAAGAGAGTGGGAGACAGTGTAGAAAGCTTTTGAGAGGTCCAAGAATAGGCAAGAAATAAGTTTATGGTTGTCCATGGCTTTAGAGACAGTGTTGAGGAAGGATAATAGAGCTATAGTGGTGCTATGTTTGGGTCTGAAGCCGTGTTGAGTGGGTGTAAGCAGATTTTCCTTTATTAGATACTGCATAACTTGTTTATGAATACATTTTTCTAGTACCTTAGAGAGAGGGGAGAGGATAGCAATAGGTCTAAAGTTGGAGATATCAGAGGAGTTACTTCCTTTGTGTATAGGTAGAGTGTAGCTTTGTTTCCAGATGGAAGGGACTTTAGATTCAGAGATAGAGCGATTAATTAGGATAGATACAGGGAGAGCAAGAGAGTCAGCTGCTAGTAGAAGAAAAGTGGAATGAATATTGTCAGCTGATGCTGAGCATGGTTTTAATTTAGAGAGTAGAGTTTTGATGTAGCTAGTAGATACAGGTTTGAAGGAGAAGATATTTGAGGAGATAGTATTAGGAGTAGGTTCAGAAAAGTTGGAAATGTTAGTAGTAGAGGAGTTTGGGTTAGGGTTC
Organism: Protopterus annectens; assembly: GCF_019279795.1. Taxonomy (NCBI): domain Eukaryota; kingdom Metazoa; phylum Chordata; order Ceratodontiformes; family Protopteridae; genus Protopterus; species Protopterus annectens. The sequence continues at coordinate 516,588,787 of NC_056746.1, read as the reverse complement.
AGTAGCTTAGATATTGAGTCGATAAAATAGGTATTAAAGATAGTGGCAGTTTCTTCAGATGTCTTGCCTGGGCTTGGATTGGGGGAGCTAAGATTACCAGGATGTAATATTTGGTTAATAGAGTTCCCAAATTTTTTAGGATTAGATTTTAGGGCTGTGGGACGTTTGTTATAGAAGTCCTTTTTATCTTTGTTTGTGTTTTTTTTTTTTTTTTTTTTGTCTGATTTCTGAGTTTTTTACATTTTTGCAAGTCTTCAGGGAGCTTAGTTTCTGACCATTTTTTCCATAATTTGCCTCTAGTTGTCATAAGGGTACGAGTGGATTTTGAAAGCCTTGGAGATATGGTGGACTTGATTTGGACTTTGCGAGGGGGAGCAAGTGAGTCTAAGGGGGAGCAAGTGAGTCTAAGATACAAAGGAAGGTGGAGTTGAAAACTACAACTGCTTCTTCTAGTGGGAGTTGGGTAAGGAATTTCCAGTTTACTTTAGAGAGAAGGGAATTAAAGGTTTCTGGATGGAAGTTAGAGAGTTTGCAACAAGTGATAAATGTAGGAGGTTTTGAGAAGTGGGGAGTGAACCTAAGCACTTTTATAGGGGAGTGATCGCTCAGGGTGTTTGTTAGGGTTTTAGGGTTATGATATTTGGAAGGATTAGATACAAGTACCCAGTCAATAAGAGTACTAGATGTGTGAGAGTTGTTTGTATAAGTAGGTTGGGAGATTAGCTGTGTAAAGCCATATAAATTAATATGAGTATTTGAGTTTGGCTTACTGAGAATTAACCAGTTAATGTTGACATCCCCAAGGAGGATAGTTTCATTGGGGATGTGTTGAGAAAAGTATGAAAGAATATTTTCTAGCAGAGGAATGTTGTCTCCTGGAGGAATATAGATGGCTGCTACTGTGATAGTGGTGTGGTCATTGATTTTAAGTTTAGCTGTAAGTAGTTCAGCAGGAGAAAAGGCTGGTATAAGTTTCTTAATACTTGTAATGGTGAGGTGGCTAGAGTAGAGGATGGCTACGCCACCCCCTTTTTTGTTTTGGCAATCTATGCGGAGTATATTATAACTTTGTTCAGAATACTATGCGCATTCATAGAGTAAAAGGAAATATGTTTGTTTGGAGAGGATGAGTTTATTAAGTAGGGAGAGGTAGAGTTATGCATGGTGGAGTAATGGATGGGCCCAGGATTTGGATGTATGTCTCCTGATAGAAGCAGGGCTACATGACGATGGTAAAGTTTGAATTTAAATGGGTTGTACATCAAGTACTTAGTCTTGGTTTTCGATGCTAGACAGTGAGGGGGAGGAACTTTGATTTTAGGCAGAGGGATGTTCATGGAAAAGATAGTGGAGGAGATTGTGATAGTACTGCAGAGATGAGAAGCATTTTGTATAGGGATTAGTGGGATCTCTATGGACAGGTGGTAATGGAGTAGTGCAAGATATAAGAATGAGAAGTTAAAGTAATGGAGGCAAGAGGAAAATAGAGAGGGTTGCAATAGCCATGGGCTAAGGTGGGGAAATAAGACTGGGATGGAGTGAGGAGTGGGTAAGGGACTAGGAAAAGTAAGTTGTTGGACCTGTTGGAGAGTTGAAGTAAAATTTTAAGTGAAATAACCTGATGTTAAGTTGTCAATCTCACCTTCTTTCTTGCTGGATGGGTTCGGAGCCGATCCTCGGCTCCGACTCGGCCACTCTAAAAGCTCGAGAGCTAGTTCCACCGGCTCGAGGCTCCCCTATATCCCACAATGCTAGGCGGTAACTCCTCAGATCGCGTTTGCCGCTACAGCAATTGAGGTGTGTTCCTACCGGCTCAGGTTAGTTTTTTGGTAAAGAACTAGTTTCTTAGCCTTTTCTCCCCTTAAAGTTAATTTTTCTTATAAATAGTTAGTGTTAAATTAGTTTATCCCATTCCCGTTAACTTTCCCCCCCTTTTTCCACAAAATCTTAAAAAATTTCCCTCGGGCCCTAGGCCCAGTCCCTCCCTTCCTAGTGAGTGACTGTGTTTTATAGGGAATTTTATTACTATTACTATAATTTGTTTTAAATTAGTGTTAATTTAACCCTAAGTGTAATCGGTGTGGGTGTGTGTGCTTGTGTGTTACTCTTTCCCTTAGATATGTCTAAGGAATCAAAGGTCTCAGGCTTTAAGAAGTGTGACTCGTGCTGTCAGAAGATGTCTCTGACAGACGGTCACACTTCTTGTGTGTACTGCCTGGGACCTTTGCACCTGCAGGACTCATGTGCTGTTTGCCATGGCTTCAGCCCTAGAGTCCTGCAGGAGCGAAAAAATAAACTTATTTTAAGGGGCTTACTTAAGCCTGAGGGTCCCTCGACTCAGTCATCGGGGAAACCCTCGACGCCTTCTAGACCTTCGGCTCCAGCCTCTGAGCTGTCTTCTGGAGGCACTAAAGCTATTCGAACATCGGCTCTGGCCGGAGCCGATGAAACTCGAATACAAGCCCCTACAGTGTCCTCGGCTCCGGCCGGAGCCGAGGAAGACATTACTCTGTCGGCTCCGACCTTATTATCGGAACCGACATCTAGGAAGAGGTCCCGATCTCCATCTATCGGCTCCGTTCATTCGGCTCCAGCATCACCCTTGTTGTCTGAACGGAGCCATAGATCCCACTCTTCTAGGTCTTCCAGGTTATCGGACCATGACCTTCAGAGAGTAGTGAGTCGACTTCTTAAGTCCGAGGCATTAGCCCAGATGCTTCAAAGTCCAACTCAACAGTCGAGACCTATTCCTACCACTCAATCTATTCCTCCTCTGACTCTTTTGAGTTCGGAGCCGGGGCGGCTCGGACCCGATACTGGGGTGGCGTCGGAACTGATACCTTTGTCTTCGGTTCCGTCGTCGGCTCCGATGTCTTTTTTGGAAGAATCTCGGCGCCAGACTTCCCTCATCGGCTCCGAGGGGGCGAGTGGCATCGGACCCTTGTCCGACCCCGCTCTCCCTCTCGGTGCTTCGGCACTGGTGAGTTCGGCTCCGACATCGGCCTCGGAGCCATCACTGTCGGTGCCGGGGGAGGTTTTCAGTTTTTTGGAACGGAGACCTTTGGCTCTGCCTGACAGGGGTGCCCTTGAGGTCATGAGGAGCGTGTTAGAACCAGGTTCTACTCCCCAGTCGGTTCTTTCTGCCCCTCCCCCTATGGTGCCTCCGGTGATTTCGACTCACTCTCTCATCCCCGATCGTAGAGAGCCAGCTCCTCAAGTTTCCCCTGTGGGGATCTCCTCCTCTTCCGAGGCCTCTCCTGACCCTGCAGGAGAGCCCCCTAGGAAAAGGAAGTGTAAGAGGAAACACATTGACTCCCCTGAGTCTGTCACCTCTGACACTGATTTAGAGGATTCTGAAGGTTCCCCTCGTTCCCCCTCTGAAGATGTCTCTTTTGCAGACATCCTTGAAATCTTAAAACAGAGGGGGAATTGGCCAGCCCTCAACCCTTCAGAGGATGAATCAGTGTACCTTGAGGCGTTTGGCTCGCCCTTCCACCTCCTGGGTGTCCCTCCCTTGACCCCTTATGCAAGTGGTGGCAAAGAAGGCTTGGGCTCCTGACTCAGTGGAACACACCCCAGGAGACCATCTAAGTTCATTACAGGCCGCAAGGATAAAGAGTTTCTGACCAAAGGCATCTCTGTTGATGCTATGGTGGTGGCTGCAGCTACCAAGAAGGAGTTAGCTGATCCTTCGGTGCCTGTTCATCCTCCTAACAAGGAGTCTAGGTCAATGGACAGGTACGGGAAGCGGATGTTCTCGTCAGCGACCTTTACTATGAGATCGCTGAATTACCTGTGTCATTTTACTCGACTTCAGAGGGATTTACTCAAGGAAGCGAGTGAAATGTTGAAGGACCCAACAGCTGCGGGTTTTCAGGACAGGATGAACTCTCAGCTGGCTACCCTTAATTCTATAACCAACTCCTCCATGCTCCTCCTTTCATATGCAGCTGATGGAGCAAGTAGAGTGGCAGGTACAGGTGTAGCCTTGCGTAGGCACGCCTGGATGCGGCTTTGTAATTTTGCGGACCCCTTTAAGGCATCCTTCACTAATTCCCCCTTTGATGGATCATCCCTCTTTGGTCCTCAAGTGAAGGAAACCCTGACTAGGTGTGAGACTGATGGCAAAACTCTTTCTGCCGTCGGAGTCCGTTTTTCTACTCCTTCTAGACCTTACCCCAAAGGTCAGAAGGGGGGAAAGATGTGGTTCCGTAAACAATCTCAAGGAGACTTGCCTGACGCACAGAGTCGATTCCCCTCTAGAGGCAGAGGGGGGAATAACAATGGTAGACGCCGTCCCAGAGGCAGAGGGGGCCCGCAGAATCAGGGTAGTCGAGAATCCTTTTCTGACAAGCCTTTTCAGCATCCCTGAGATGTTGCCCGACTGTCCACCTTCGGAGGCAGTCGGGGGAAGGTTGTCACTGTACCCAAAAGCCTGGCTATCTTTAACTCAAGACAAGTGGGTACAGTCTATTATTTCCAAAGGCTACAGAATCCCTTTCCTTTTCATTCCAAAGCTGTCCAAAAAATCCCTTCCAGGCGTTCCACCTAGTCAAAGGGAGCAAGCAGCATTAGAAATTTCAAAGCTGCTCGCAAAAAGAGCTATTCAACCAGTGCCAGCAGACCAAGTAGGATCCGGAACCTACTCCAAATTCTTTTTGGTTCCAAAGAAAACAGGGGACTGGAGACCCATTTTGGATCTCAGCAACTTGAACAAGTTTATCAAGAAAACAAAGTTCCAGATGGTCACGCTGCAGTCCATTCTTCCTCTTTTGGAACGGGACAGCTGGATGTACTCTATAGATCTCCAGGACGCGTACTATCACATCAAGATGAATCGACGCTCCAGGAGGTTTCTCCGCTTCAGGCTGGGAACCAGTCATTTTCAATTCAGAGCCCTGCCCTTTGGTCTCACTACAGCCCCCCGAGTGTTTACCAAATGCATGGCAGTGGTAGCCTCTCATCTGAGACGTCAAGGATTCCAGGTGTTTGCTTATTTAGACGACTGGCTCCTTACAGCCCCCACCAAGCATCTTTTACTCCTCGCCAGAGACTACACCTTTCGCACATGTCAGGCATTAGGCATTTCAATAAACTATGAAAAGTCTGTCTTGTCGCCTTGTCGTGTTATTACTTTCATAGGCGCAAATCTAGACACAGTCAAGATGTCAGCCAGACTCACAGAGCAGAGGATAGCAGACATTCACAAACAGGTCTTTCTTCTTTTGCAGAACAACAAAGTCAAAGCCAGACAGATCCTGAAAGTCTTGGGGATTATGGTGGTGGCCATCCCTCTCCTACCATTAGCTCGCTTCCACATGAGGATTTTGCAATGGATGCTCTTCACACAATGGTCTTACCAAAGCCTTCCAATGTCCCATCCTATTCGGATAACTCAGTCGTGCAAGAGTCATCTCTCTTGGTGAATCACATCTCCTCAGCTCCTGCTAGGGAGACCTTTTGTCCCTCCCCCTCCGCGGTTGCTACAGTGACAACGGACGCCTCCCTGATCGGGTGTGGGGGGGCATTTCCAGGGCAGGACAGTCCAGGGCATGTGGCAACCGTTCGAGTGCCACATGCACATAAACGTCCTAGAGATGAGAGCAGTGCTTCTAGCGTTGCAAGCCCTACAAGACTCTCTTCCCAAGGGAACTATAGCAATACAAACAGACAACATGTCTGTAGTGTGGTACATCAACAAACAAGGCGGAACCAGTTCTTACCCCCTATGTCGAGAGGCACTCAGACTATGGCAATGGGCGATTTCTTCTCAGCGATTTCTGTTAGCAACGCACATCCCAGGGAAGTCCAATGTGATTGCGGACAAATTGAGCAGAGCTAGTCTCATGCCTCACGAGTGGTCTCTGAACAATTCAGTGTTGGAGAAAGTTTTTCGAAAGTGGGGCAGGCCTTGCTGCGACCTTTTCGCTACTCCCCAAAACAGCAAGTGCGACGATTTTTTCACCCTCTTTCCCCAACCAGGCCATCCCAGCAGAGACGCTCTAGTGCACGTTTGGCCCCGGGGACTTCTGTATGCCTTTCCTCCCTTCCCACTGATATCCCAGCTGATACAGAAAGCCATCGCTCAGGAAGCCTCTATGATCCTCATTGCCCCTTACTGGCCTCGAGAAATTTGGTTCCCCTTTCTCCACCGTTATCTGTTGGAACAACCTTGGCATCTGGACCCAGTTCCAGACCTCTTGACCCATCAGTCGGGTCAGTTGCACCACTCCCTTCCCTCTCTGAACCTCACAGCTTGGTTCCTCCAATTCCGACCTTAGCCAGGCTTCCTTTGATATCTCACTTAGTTAGAGATATCTTGATTGCCTCTCATAAATCTTCCACTCGGAAGATTTATCATAGCAAGTGGAAACGTTTTTCCTATTGGGCGCAGTCAAAGAATATAGATCCTTTCACTGCTTCTATTCAAACAGTTCTAGACTTTCTAGCCAAACTTTTCCATGCAGGTTCGTCCCCATCTACCATTAGAGTTCAATTGGCTGTAATTTCGAACTTTCATGTTGGAATCTCAGAGTCCTCTATCATGTCTCACAAACTTTGCAAAGCCTTTGTAAAGGGAGCCTTTCTACTCAAACCATCCATCAGAGATCCTCCTCCTCAATGGGATCTCAACTTGGTTCTGGCATCCTTAATTCTTCCCCCCTTTGAACCTGCGGCTTCATGTTCTATAAAGTTACTTTCTTGGAAGACACTCTTTTTAGTAGCTATCACCTCAGCTAGAAGAGTCTCCGAACTCCATGCTCTGTGTAGTCGACCCCCTTATCTGGTATTTCATAAAGACAGGGTGTCTTTGCGGACTAACCCGTCTTTTTTGCCCAAAGTAGCTTCTTTGGTAAATTTGAATCAAACCATTGAGTTTCCTGTTTTCTTCCCAAATTATTCTAATAGGTCAGAACAAAAGTTACACTGTTTAGATGTTCATCACCAACTTAGGTACTATTTAGACAGGACCAAACAATTCAGGAAATCTGACCAACTGTTTGTTTCTTATGCAGAAGGTAGAATGGGCCTTCCAGTCTCTAAAGTCTCTCTCTCTCTAGATGGCTTACTTCATTGATTACCCTAGTGTATGAGACAAGACATCAATGGTTGCCATCCAAACCCAGGGCTCATTCAACTAGAGCTTTAGCCACTTCTGTAGCTTTCCAAGACAGGCTGCCTATTGATTCGATTTGTTCGGCAGCTACTTGGGCTTCTCCCCATACCTTCATTTCTCATTATAAGTTGGATTTGGCCTCTAGAGACCGAGCCAACTTTGGTTCCACTGTACTCAAGAGTCTGTTCCGATAGGCCACCCGGGACAAGGTGCTAGGGACGCGGTCCCATCCAGCAAGAATGAAGGCGAGATTGACAACTTAACATTTAGAAGTTATGTACCTACCATAATGTTGCATGTTAGTTGTCTTCTTCTCGCCTTCTTTCTTGCGTCCCACCCTCCTTCCCCCTAGCCAGAACAGACCTAGAAGAGTTTTCTTTCTTCTTTGTTCCTTATGGAATTTTATTGCTGGCCTTAGCTTTCAAACGAGATCTGAGGAGTTACCGCCTAGCATTGTGGGATATAGGGGAGCCTCGGGCTGGTGGAACTAGCTCTCGAGCTTTTAGAGTGGCCGAGTCGGAGCCGAGGATCGGCTCCGAATCCATCCAGCAAGAAAGAAGGCGAGAAGAAGACAACTAACATGGAACGTTATGGTAGGTACATAACTTCTAATTGTGGAGTAGGTGGTATGTAGAAAGAAGGAGGATTTTCAGCAGAGTAAGCTATGAAGTGATGAGTAGGGGAGGGTAAGGTGTTTAGAATGTTTTGGCAGACAGGAAGGGGTGGAGTTAGGGGTGGAAGAGATTAGGTGGTTAGGTATAAAGGAAATGATATGGGGGTGGGTGGGAGGGGGAGCAAAGTGAGCCCGAGCGTAGTGAGGGCGAACGGAGTGGAATGGGCCAGGAAACGGCAGTCACCACAAGAAACATTCAGCAGGCCAGGAGGGAAACAGTAAGGAGCATACAGTGAGAGTCAGCAGGTAAGTAGAAAAGGTGGGGAGGTGTAGACAGAGAAGGAAGAGATGTTATAGCAAGGTATACACAGGTATTTGCAGTAAGATAAAAACAGTTAAAAGGAAAACACAAAACAGAAAAATGAAAATAGTATAGCTAACTAAGAGAGAGTTGACACTAGGGTAGTGACTAACTTATAGATGGCAAAGAGAGACAGAGGCAAGGTTTCTAAACAGGTAAGTATGCCGCCCCCCAGGGGTCTCAGTAGTATGCAGGTATTCTGTACAGTAGACAAAGTAAGACTAATTTGTGGTATGAGCTTAGAACATACTTTTAGTGTAAACTGGCTGTACAGTAGAGCACAGGCAATTTTCCTAATATTTTCTCCGTCCTATCTCTCTCGTATGTCTGGAGTCTGGATTTCTGATTTTATTTAGTTTTGTTAACCGAATCTTTTTCAGTTGGTATATGCTCAAATTTACAACGGGCACGCTGATTGGGTTGACCAATCAGAGTGTTTTTTTCAAATATTAATGACCAGTCATTGTATAATATTCAATATTTCCAATGCAGTTGGTTTAGATTTTGGTTTCCATTTTCTAGTAACTGCTTTTTTGGCAGTCAGTAGAATTAAACTTAAAAAGGCCTATGTCAAGGCATTTCAGATCCTGTCCCATTTCAAAATAATAATTTCTTTAGTTCTGTAGGGAATTTTTGAAAATCTGCCAACACATTATACTCCCCCCAAAAAACATGTTCCTGGTTACCTCTTTCTTCCCTATCACACCTCCCACATTTGCTATCTACCTGATGAATAATTCTTTGATGTCTGCATGGTGCATAAAAGTACTTAGGCAAAACATTCCAAGCAAAAATACTAAACCTTCTAGACTTTGCATATTTGAGAGCTTTTTTCTCCCATTGTTCCCTTGCAAATTGCTTTTACATTATTTGTTCCCAATCTTTTCTAACCTACCTCTGCAGCTTTTCACTTAGAGAGCTGAACTGCCTTACCCATATCACAGGTTTTCAGAAGGACCTGATGAAGGAGCGCACCAAGTCCCTATTGGGTAAGTTACCAGCAGACATCCAAAAATCAGTGTAGTCCCAGTTGTCTACCCTACAGTCTATCTCTAATGTATTCATGTGTCTGCTTTCTAATGCAGCTGATGGTATGGCTAGAGCAGGAGGTACCGGCATTGCTTTCCTCCAGCATGCCTGGATACAACTGTGTCTTTGCAAATAGTTTTAAGGCACCCTTCATTAACTCACTTTTTGATGGCTCGACTCTCTTCAGATGAAGGCTAAAGAAACACTCACCAGGAGTGAGCAAGATGGTAATACCTTGTCTGCCTTTGGAGTCTGCTTCTCCACCCTCAAAGGACCTTTTCTAGAAACCAGAAAAGGGGGAAGAAGACGTGGATTTGAAAATCTTAGGGTTTTCAGCAAGACATCCCTGTGGACAGAACCCCCCTCCCCCAGGGCAAGTGGGGAGTAATTTTAACTGACATCACCATAGAGGCCAAGGCAGACAGCAGAATCCTTCTGCAGTCCTTTCACTGAGAAATCCTATCAGCGCCCCTGAAAGGTTGCATGACTGCCACACTCTGTAGAAATTCAGGGGATACTTATCCCTGTACCCTCAAGCCTGGAAGTATATGGTAATACCTTGTCTGCCTTTGGAGTCTGCTTCTTCACCCTCAAATGACCTTTTCTGGAATACCCCCAAGATGTGGGTATTGAGGATAGTCAGCAGAGGCTGCACTATTCCCTTTGTTTCAGATGTACCACCCAGTCATATGGAATCTGCAGCAGCAGAAGTAAAAAAGCTGCTGAAAAAAAGAGTGCTGCAGCAGATCCTCCATACCAGTCAGGATCTGGTGTCTATTCCAGGGTCTTTTCAGTTTTGAAGAAAACAGGGGGCCTTAGCCCAGTCTTGGAGCTATGCCATCTCAATCAGTTTGTGAAACAGACAGTGTTCCAGATGGTCACGGTTTGGTCCATTCTACTTCTTCTGAGAAAGGATGACTGGATGTGCTCGATAGATGCCTACTATCATGTCAAGATAGTCCAGGAGATTTCTCCCTTTCCATGTGTGAGCCAATCATTTTCAGTTCAGGGTACTGCCCTTTAAGCTCACCACAGTCCCACAAGTGTTTACCAAAAGCATGGCAGTGGTAGCAGCATATTTCAGATTGCAGGGGCTCTGGATGTTTCCATATTTAGATGATTGGCTTCTTACCACACCAGCCAGGGATCCATTGGTTCTACACAGGGGCTTCTTCCGCTATCTTGCCCCACAGTTAAGAATTACAGTCATTAAGGCAAGGAGTCATTTAATCCAAACAGAACAGATAGAGCTTATTGGATGCCACCTGGATAAGATGTGTCAAATAGCCAAACTTCCACACTCCAGAGTATCATCCCTGCATCAAGTAGCTTATCAGGTTCTTCACTACCCCCATCCTCCTGCAATACCTATTTTCAGGCTGGTAGGCTTAATGGCCTCTCTGATCACACTGGGTTGTCTAGCAAGATATTACATGAGAGTTCTACAATTGACCATGTCGGTTCAGTGGTCCCTGATGTCTCACCCACTACATGCACAGATTCATCTCACACTAATTTGCAGGCATTGCATCAGTTGGTGGTTGACTTTCCCAGTGGATTGTTGACCCCCCCCCTTCCAATAGCAACAGTAACCACAGATGCTTCCTTTCTTGGGAGGGGGGGGGCATTTTAAAGGGAAAATTGTTCAAGGTTCTTGGGTGACCCATGGAGGCCAGTCTTCACATCAGTGTCTTGTAGATAAGGGCCATTCTCCTAGCATTGAAGGCCTTTCAGGGACTAGTCTGGTATATCAACAAGCACGGGGAACATGTTTATATCCACTTAGTTGGGAAGGCATGAGATTGTGGCAGTGGGCGATATCTTCCCTGCAATTTCTCATTGCTTTGCATATTTCAGGGATTTCCAGTGTTGTAGTGGACAAACTGAGTAGGTCCACTCTTCTGCTTCATGAGTGGTCTTAATCAGACTGGTGACACAAATCTTCACACACTGGGACCAGCCTTGCTGCGATCTTTAGGCTTCATACCAAAACAATAAATACAGCAGTTACTTTGCTGTGATCCTTCCACAGTGTCAATCACTTCCACAGTGTCAATCACCAAGGGATGCTGTAGTCCATAATTTCCTACAGTACTCTTGATGACAAAATGTATTCAGAAGGCCAGAAGGTGCAAGGTGAGAGTGATCCTCATTGCCCCTTTTTGGTCCTGGCAAATTTTGTTCCTCTTCCTTGGCCTCATGTAGTGTACCCACCCCGGACATTGGACTGTTATCAAAAATCTCCTGTCACCCATCCAGGCATACTCTCTTGGATCTTAATACCCTGAAGCTAACAACATGGTTCCTTCAATTCTAATGGCAAGAGATGCCAGGCTTACCACGCCAGTGGTCTGCATTTTATCAGCCTCACAAAAAACACATACTAGAAAAGTTTATCTCGGCAAGTATAAAATGTTCTCCTTCTGGGCCTCTTCCAGGATAAAAGAAAAATTTTTCTTGCCTCGTCTATATATTTTGGAGTTTCTGTCCCATCTTTTTCAAAAAAGATCCAGTTTTTCTACTGTAAAGGTAAAATTAGCAGACATATCTCATTTTCACATTGGGCAGAATCAAACTCCTGTTGCTCCTTAAATATTTCAAAAGCCTTTCTAAAGGGATCCTTCCTTTTGAGATCACTTATTGGGGATCCTCTTCCCCCATGGGATATTGCTGTCACACTTCAAGCCTTAACTCAAGCTCCTTTCAGGCCTGCAGCTACAATAAATGTAAAATGTATTTCTTGCAAGGCAAATTTTGGAATTGCAAGCATGATTCTATAAACCTCCATACATGGTTTTCTACCCAGTTTTCTCTCAGAGGTAGCATCTCAAATGAACCTTAATTAGGCTGTAAATCTACAAGTGTTTTTCCCAAAATTCTCTAACAAAGGAGAGTATACTCTACATTTACTATATGTTCATAGACAACTCAGATTTTATTTACATAGGACTAAAGGATCTTAAATGATCTGATCAATTTTTTGTTTTCTAAAGCAAAAATTGGTTAAGGTATAGTAAAAGTTACTGTCCTGATGGCTATCGCAGTGCATCATGTTTGTATACAACAAGTTGGGACTGTTGTTAACAAACAAACTAAAGGCTCATTCTGCAAGGGCAATAGCTACGTCTAGCACCTTTTCGGGCAGTTCCTGTTGATTAGGTTTGTGCTGTGGCTACCTTGTTTACCTTGTTTACTGTTCACAGCTTTGTATCTCACAACAAGCTGGATATACAGTCTAGATCCTGTATATATTTAGGCTCCACCACTCTTAGGAGTGTCCATCCCTGATACCACCCAAGTACTTTGGTAGCTTGGAAATCTGGATGACAAAAATTGTGTACTTAACATAATGCTGTGTTTTGTTGTTTTTATCTGGTTCAACATACCTCTCCCTATCTTTCTTTCTTTCTTTCTTTCTTAATTGTCACTTTTGGCTCCTCTTAAATGGTTGGACCTCAACAGGAGCCATGTCCTTGGGCAACCTTTATTTGCTGTTCCTCCTATCATAACCAGTTGACCTTTATCCCTCTTATAGGCTAGCCTGTATATCCTGATTGTCAGACATTTTGTTTTTTGTATTCTGTGCACTCAAACGCATTCTGAAGTATTTTGGAGGAGCAGAGGAAATTATGGGTAGAGGAGGAGTCCGTGCACTGGATCCTAAGCTTTTGAAAGACACTGAGGTTAGATCCTAGTGGATATGGTGTCCCAAAAGACTGGCTGAAAACAAGACAACAAGGATCTAGTAGTATGGCAAGTATATAACATCCGTTCATGCTTTGTGATTACAAGATCTACAACTTTTTCTAGGCTAGGAAGTTAAAGATGTAAAAGTGCTATTTGATTCTTTATGGAGTTAGTGAACAAAAGCATTAGTATATAAATATGAAACTTTATCGCATCCTTGTATTCTTTTTTTTTTTTTTTTTTCATACAGAAACCAAGTGGTATAGTTGAATCAACAGTGTGAAAGAACTACTACTACCCTAATGCTTGGGATGTACAAACTTGTGAGTTCTCTGTACCTTGTATCTTAGTTTGTATTCTGGAAAGTCAACTGTTGTAGTATTGCCTCAGTAATTCTTACAGTTCGGAACTAGTTAGAAAAAAATCTAGCTGTAGACAGATTTTTTTTCTTTCTTGTAATCTGTTTGGTCAAGATGATTATTTTGTTTCCTTGTACAATGCCATATTTCCCCTGTATATTTAACTGGTAGCTGTTTCACGTTGCCCTTTCTTTCTTAAGCAGTCTTAAATCTTAATTTGATCACTTAAAAAGCTTGTGGTGGATCATCTGTTTAGTTATTTATCCATTGGTAACAAAGTATGTAGTGCTAAATGATGACAAACTGCTGGCATACATGTTTAGCAGCATGGTATGTCCAATTAGACACTGTCATTAGTATTTATCATAATGTGATTTATTAGCAACAGTGAAACAATAACTTGGATATCCCTAGTCTAGTAGTCTGATTTGGTGTCCGTTTTCTACTTTAGGCCAGGACAAAAGGCTATAGTACTGACAAATATTACCAGTCTTCTCTGGAAATTAGTATGTGTGTTATGTGTTGAGGGTGAATGTAAGATTTCATTCAAAGTATAATTACTGTGGATCAGTGATCAATAGAAGACAATGAAACCCAGAGGAGTTTGTGTTTAAAGAGCAAAATGTATTTTAAATAAGTTATTGTTTATAAATGCTTTATTGCTAATGCTTTCTTACTATAAGGAGAAATAGTGGATGATTTGCATATTGCACTGCAGACATTTTAAAGTTTAAAATTATTGAAGCATAGGATAATACTTTTTGGATTAAATAGAAACATACTATGATGCTTGCACACTGTGTATGTACCACTGGTTCTTAAGTTTCCTAGTAATTGTCTATACCAGCTGCATTTTTTAACATGGCATTTTGTTTTAATGCAGTGCTAAAGTTATGTTTTGTTTCTCTGGCTATTTTCTTGCTTCTGCAAACAGTGGTGTCTTGGATATAATTTTTCCCTTGATTATTCTTTAATGCTGGTTATATCTGAGGATTTAGAGCACAGTTTTTGGTTGATATTCAATTTTTAGATTTGTGTTTGTGAGTGGTTTCCCACACTCCCACCGGAAGTGGGAGGAATCATACTGTTTGGTATAGACTTTTTTTATTCTTTTTAGGCATTCAGATGTTTTGCTGGATGTACCTACTTTTCATAAGCTTTTGCCTACATTTTTGAAGTCTACAGGTTGAGATGTATGCTAGTGGGTCACAGCTGTACAAGAAGGGTGTACGCACCACTACACATGGGTAAAAGGGGACCCATGGGGTCAGCATAAGTCATCAAAGCAGTCATGTTGTACTGCATGCCAGCAACTTGGTTTTAAATGTCTTTAATGTAACCATATGGGGCATGTATGGTAATAGTATCCAGTGAGACAAGATTGGTGATACAAAAGTCACCAAAGGCAGCAAACGGAGGAGGTGGCACTATGACAGTGGTGGGTTGCCTGGAGACAACCTCTATACCAAAAGCGATACCTTAAGTAGATGTGGTTATATGTACTCAGGCATGGAGGCACGCACATGGGGAAGGCCGCAGGGGGAGGTAAAACCATCACTGGAAGTTTGGTTGTTTTGATGGGGTACTCTTGTTAGTAGCAGTGAGCCTAAATCTGAGCCACAGCTGTTAAAAGGTACTGTACTTCCCTTATAAGTTGCTGTTTAAAGAGTAGAGTTAGGTGGATATGTTTATATGTACTCAGACATGGAGGCAAGCACGTGGGGAAGGCAGCAGTGGGGAGATGAAACCAGCGCTGGAAGTTTGGCTGTTTTGGTGGGGTACTCTTGTTAGTAGCAGTGAGTCTAAATCTGAGCCACAGCTGTTGAAAGGTACTGTACTTCTGTTGTAAGGTGCTGTTTAAAGAGTTAGGTGATTGTGTTGCTTCAAATTCACACTTTCTGCTGTCAGGAAATAACAGTCTTCCTCTGGAGTGTGGAACTCTGGAGAGTATATAAAAAGGGTTGAGACAGGCTCATCTCTCAGATCATGCTGTTCAGAACTTGAGGGAGGTAATCAAAGAGATTTCTGATCCTCAAGGACAAGTACAGTCTGTATACCGGGACAAATCTTTATTGTATAGAGAATGAATTCCTGAAGAAGGGCTTGAGAGAAAAGTGATACAGCTGAGAGTAGTATCAAGGGTTTATCAAAATGCACTTCTGGCCATAGCCCATAATATTTCCTTTTTATTTTTAGGCATTATGGATACACAGTGTGTAAAAAGAAGGCTTATGCAGAATTTCTGTTGCCCAGGTAATGTATAAGATGTAACAGGATACTGCAAAACATGTGAACATTGTCAGGAGGCTGCTAAGGTAGAGATAAAACATAAGTTGCATAGATGCCTTTGTCTTTTATTGAGGAACCATTTCAGAGTGTAGTTAGTGACATTGTGGGGCTTCTTAGTACCTGAAGCTCCACAAATAAGAGGTATGTCCTGGTGGGCAGAGTGAACTGTGCTTCTAGATAACCTGATGTTGTGACTCTGTCTTCTGTTGAGGCAGAGAAGGTGTCAAATGTTTTGTTAGAAATTTAAAGCAAGGTAGGCTCTTAGGAGAAATACTGATAAAAGGTGCAGGTTTCATGTCAGATCTGCTGGTGTGTTGTGGAAGCATTGTGGGGTGGTGGAAAGGTTGGAATCTGTGCTGAAAGTCATACTGAAAACATTCACAGTCCAGTTCTGATAATAGTGGGACAGGTCACTGCCCATCTCTTCTTTGTATACAGAAAGGTGCCCCAGGAATTCAGGTGATTTTTACCCTCTGAGTTGCTTTATGGCCAAAGTGTGAGGGGGGGGGGGCTAGATTTTGTTTGTAGTGAAAGGAGACTGACTGTCATTCCCACAAAATATCTGCCTGGGAATATGTCTTAAACTTTAAGATGAAACTTGGGGAGCTTATAGGGATGGCACAGGAGCACATAGCATAATCACAACAGGGCAAAAACTTTTGGTAGGACCACACAGCCAGGACCAGAGACTATTCTTTTGGCAGAATGTGATGGTGCTTCCCATGCTGCCTGCAATTTGTGGTGTTCTCCTTTGACTGTTATGAGAAAGATAAGTGATGGTAACTACATGATAGAGATGCCAGGCAGGAGGCAGAAATATGAACTCTCCCATGTTAACATGATAAAGCCTTACCATGATAGAGACTGATAATCTTCATCTGCAGTGACTTAAAGGATAAATTGGAAGGAGATTTTATGGTAGACCTCACTGAGGTTTGATCTGAAATCAAATGAATGAGGTATCCTTTTACAGCTGTCTCCTATCCAGATTCCTGGACATTACTACAGGAGCTTGGAGACATGTTTACTGGTAAATAAGAGTGTACTCACCTGGTCATATGGACACAAGGCCCCATCAGCCTATCAAACAGGTTCCTTATCAGGTGTCAGAATAGTTTGAGAAATCTGTGACAGAGGAGCTACAAGGAATGCTAAATCTTGGGATAATACAGGAGTCCAACTATTCCTGGGCCTTACAGGTGGTGCGGATATCCTCACCACAGTATCAGGTTTTGTGTAGATTGTAGGAACTTGAATAGTTACACAGAGTCAGTTGTGTACATTGTACCCATGGCAGATAAATCCTTATTGGGGTGAAGGTAAGTGATTAATTGCTGTTCACCTGACCAAAGGTTACTGGCAAGTACTGTTGACATCTGCAGTGAAGGAAGGGTCAGATTTTGTGACTGATTTTGGATTACATGAGTTCATGAAGATGCCATTTGAAGAGTAGAGTGCCCCAGCCACATTCCAGAGGCTGGTAGACTACATCTGCTGTGAAGGAAGGCTTTAATGCCCTTCTAGCTTGCCAATATACCAAAACACATGTTCCTATAATAAGTGTTCAAGCTGTTCTTAATAATATCGAAATTAGTACTTGCTTTAATGTAATTTGTTAGTCTGTTCCATGCATCAGCTACTCTGTGAGAGACTCGGTTAGTACACTTCTGATTCCTATAGAATCTTCGACATAGGTTGTCTGATGATTCTCTAGTACTTTTTGATAACCCCAAATATTCCCAGAGGTAGTTGTCTCTAAATGTCCTATATACATGAATAAGATCTCCTCTTAGATGTCTGTAAGAAACACTGTACAATTTCAGATATTTTAGTCTTTCATAATAACCTAAATTTTCACATCCATGGATGCCCTTGGTATATTTCCACTGTACTCTTTCCAGTTTATTCATCCTTATTTTCTTATAGGGTTTCCATATTGTTATTCCATACTCCAGTTTGGGACTAATTTAGCTAACAAACAATGACTTCATCATTTTTGATTTCCTAGACTTTATAAATCTTTTTATACAAGCTATAGTTCTATAACTATCATTAACCAATTGGTTGATATGATTCGAAAAACTCATAGTTGAATCTACCCATATACCCATGTCCTTAAATGAGCCTACAGTTGCATTCACTCTGTGCTGTATTAAATATTCACCTTTCAGTTTATGTCTCCCAAATCTCATATGCTTAGTTTTTGATGTATTTATCAGTATATTATTCTCCTGTGCCCAAATGGTCAGTTTAGTCAAATAATTTTGTAGGCATGCCCTATCTGTAACACATGTAATCAGTTTACCCAATTTCAGGTCATCTGCATATAGTATGTAGAACACCTCAAATGAAAAAGTTATGTCTGAAAGATGCAGTCTAAACAAGTAAGGGCCTAGAACAGAGTCCTGTGAGACAGTACCTAGTTGTACTAATTTATCGATCAATGCTTTGTGTATGACCCTGTTAAATGCTGAAGTTTAAAAAAAAAAAAAAATATATATATATATATATATATATATATATATATATTATGTATGCATGTGTGTGTGTATAAAATTTAATTTTAATTTTTACATTTATTTACTGTGAAAGTCTGACTTGGAATTTGGAGGCCTGGAGAGAAATGCTTCAGATGCATGTTTTTACAACGTGGGAGGAAACCCACACAAATGCAGGGAGGACATGCAGTCTCCACACAGAAGGCAGCCCAGTCGAGAATCAAACTGGAGAACCTTTTGCTGTGAGGCAACAATGCAACCACTGCACCATCATGACATCCTAAATTACATCAGAGGACAATTTTTCATTCAAATCTGTTATATTGTTATAGAACATCATGTTACAGGTGGTAATAGATCTGCTTTCAACATATGCATGCTGATATATGGTTTACCTATCCAGTTCTGACAATAACTTATCCAATATTATCTTCTCCATTATTTTTCCACAACATGAAAGTAGACTTTAGGGTCTATATGACTCTGGGTTGGTCCTACTCCCATTTCCCTTGAAGACAGGTTTAATAAGTGCATGTCTCCAATCTTGAGGAATATCCCCATATTTATATGACCTAGTGAGTAATAGATATAATGGTACCGTAAGTTCTTGCTGATGTGTTCTCAGGTCATTGTTACGAATTCCGTCTCCTCCCTGTGCTTTGTTTGGATCCAGTTTGAGCAGTTGTTTTTCAATATCATCTGATTGAATTCCAGTATCTGGGGTTACCTGGATGTCACTAGGACAACTTATCACCCCTTTTGTGGAGACAAATTGTTTTGCATACAGTTTTGTAAATATATCTATAGTCTGTTTAGTCTTGTTGTTTGTCTTTTCGGCTTTTCCCGGTTAGGGTTCGCCACAGCGGAACTCCGTTCTGCTAATGATGGCAGTAGATTTGTATGGTGCCGAGTTGCCAGCCCAACGTTTAGTTTGAGAATAAATCTTAGAATCCGCACACAGTTTTTCAGTTTGTGTGTCTTTACTCCTTCCATATCTGATATGTATCTTTAAAAAGGTGTCCTATTACGCTCAATATCTTTATATAAAATTTTTTCCAAATTTTTCTTGCTCTTGTTTCATACTATGCTTAATCTGTTTGTCCAGTTTGTTTATTTCAGTTTTCAAAGTTGTAGTTCGACCTCTCTTCCATTTCTTATATTTTTTGTCTCTCACCCTAATCAGATATCTTGTTCTTATGGGACATATATCCCCCTGATGTTGTATGCCTAGATCCTGATGTTAAAACATTTTTGTTTTGATTTTTTGCACTCAAACAATTTTTCTTTCAAAACTTTCCACATTCCACCTGCAGTTTTTCCACTGAACACCTCACTTCAGTTAGTTTTACATAGTGACTGTTTTGCTTCCATATAATCTGTAATTAACCTTCTGTGCACTGGTTTAGATTTCAGTTTGGCAGAATTATCTAGCAACAAATTAACCTTTATTAATCCTATGATCACTTACATCAATGGCGGTAAAACGTGACTTGAAGTAACAGTAATTTCTTTGGGAACAAAACATTGTCTAGTATGTTCTGTCCTCTGGTAGTTTTTTTTTTAAATCTGAAGCAATTATTTTTGAGTACACGTTGTGAATAATTTCCTTACTAATGTAGTTGAATCAATATTATTCCAGTCTGTTTCTGGTAAAATTATGCCCCTAGCTAGTATTATTCTTCTGTCCTGTGTTTCATGCATGAAATGTAAGAATTCCTGAAGGTCATCTGCATTTGACTTTGGTGGTCTATACACTCCAACAATTGTTATATGTGCCAGGGTTGTCTTTATTGTCACAGTTGCACAGTCTGTAGTATTGGTGTTATCACTGAACATGTAATAATCATTGGTCTCATAATTATCTTTAATCTCTTTCATAACACCTCCTTCTGATGTTTTTATTAGAATGTCTGTTATGGTAAAAACATTTATACCCTGACAGAACTGGTTTCCAGTCATTGTTCTTTAACCATGTTTCACAAACAGTAACAGCATCAATGTTGTAGGAGCATAGCAAATTTTCCAGTAAAAAAACATTATTAATGCTCTTAGCATTTACAACCATCAGAGATGCATCAGATGTTGCTATCTTTGAAATGTTAAATTTTTGACCTGGCAAAAATCCTGCCTAGTGTTTGTCAAATATTGCAAAATATCTGCTGCAAAAATTATCTTCCCTGATTTGACAGATGCACCATCGTGTCTGAACACGTGTGCCCAAAACTAGGCTTGGATGCTCTACACATTTCCATTTTTTACAACAGGACATTTTTTCCATGTAGGTATTTATCCAAAAAATCTTTTCATTCACAGTGACCTGACTATCCTTTTTAGAGGTGATTTGTGAAAAATACATCCTGACACCAGTACAAGCTATATTATCTAAGGGGGCTGTCAGTTCCCTACTAACAGTCAGAGTATCCTTGCGGATGATATCATTTGTACCAACATGAATAAAAACTGATCCGTACTTCCTTACATTAAGGCGTTCCAAGGCTTGTATCATATCTTCTATTTTTGCTTCTGGCAAGCATAACACTATTCAGTGTTCAGGATCTTCTCTGCAAATATAAGTATCAGTTCCGCTAATAATTGAATCGCCAATTACAAGAATATCTTTGCTGGCCAGCTCTAAAGAATCTTCAGCTTTTAATACAGCAGTATCTGCTCTATCAGTTGTTATGACAGATAGATCTTCATGACCATTAGTCTTATTAATCCCACTGTTTTCATTGTCAATTAAATTCTCATCCAGCTCGTATGGTAAATCCACAGCTTGAGCCATGTAGTCAACATCTGTCTTTCTCTTCTTTTTTTCCTTACAGTAATATTTTTTAATCCTTCCATGTCATTTTTGATTTCTTCCTTTTCACCTGCCCCTTGCCTCTTTTTTTTCTACCTTCTGTTGGAAAAATTATGCCTTTTTTGCAGACCGAAGGTTTTCTAATAGAAAAATATTATTATTCCCTGTAACCTGTGTGTTAGTGTCCTTTTTACTACATATTCTCACATATTCTCTTTCCTCTACAGTCATTAATCAGTTTCTTTGGTACTTGTGTATTATCGTAACCACATTTTTAGTGGTCACAAAATGCGGATACTGCAAGTGACAGCAGTGCATGTAACACTGATAATTAATGTTCAACGTTTTTTCAACTGTCGGATTACACTGCTTAAGTCTGAGGAACACAGTAAGCTGTAATCAGAGGCAGCTACTTTCTGTCAGCAGCTACACACTACATTCCTTTACGATGTAGCAGTGATGCCTTTGCTCATTCTTGCAAGCAGCTGCCAAAGCTGCCATCATTCTTGCCGTGTGTGCCCTGTCATGTTCACTGCCTCAATCAAGCAACGATGAGCACTACTCAGATGGCAGGAACTTAATGCAACATAGCAGAAATCATACACAGCTGGAGAAGAAGCATGCATTTGGAAAGTAAAAACAACACACACTTTCCTTGTGGAAGTCTGTTCTGTGTTTCAGGCCGATGAGGTCTGAAAAGAAATGCATGCCGTTATTTACTGACTGTAAGAGTGTAGGGTGAGTCGGATACCGATGAGTTTTCGATGGCTACTTTAAAAATATGAGGCAGAAATGGGACACTGCAGAGGTTAACATGTGCCTAGGTGCGTGCAAGGGACTGGGGACACAGACATGCTAAAAAATAAAAAAAACATAAACCGTTACATGCGAAATGCATGAAACAACTGTAACTCATCCTAAGCACATTTATCACTTCTGCTGTGCATGTTCTTAATAATACATCACGTCTGTGAACTGTAACCCACACAAGATAGGGGCACAATTTCAAAGCTGCTGTTAGACCCTTTGTAGAAATTGGAGCCTCAAACCGCTACTTACACTTTCCATTTGTCAGCACAATAGCAGCCATGACAACGAAAGCATGCATCTGTAATGCACGCAAATCAGGAAGAGGATTTATTACAATTTCTGTTTTCCTGAAAGTAATGCAAACTTTTTCCTCAACAATAAGGACTTTGTGTAGCACCTTTCAGTGTTTCCTGCACTCGTAACAGTTGAGGTATGTCAATTTTGCGACCTCTAAAATGTGGTTGCGATAATACGCAAGTACCATTTCTTTTTATTCCTTGTTATTTGTTGTGAACTTCTTCCTTTTTTTTTTTTCTTTTTTTCTTTCCTTCTATACAAACTGGATCCTCAGAATGCTGAATACTTGCATCCAGAATTCCAAAGTTGTCAGCCCTTTCCATAAATCACATGATTTAAAGATGGGTCATATTTCGAGTACTGACACACACAAAATCTCAATCCTGACACTAATTTAATGAATAATTTCCCCAGTAACCCCTTCATTAGTTTGTATTGTGTATGCATAAGCACTAAAATTACACAATATGCAGCCGCTGCCCGCACTTTGAGAAACGCTGCTATAGTGCATCTCGTTTGCTGCCACCAGCTTAGGGAAGAATTCTCTGAAACTGTAGTAGAGGAATGTTTGGGTGTCATTTGGCTCTAGAAAAGCTTCAGCCCTACACATATGGCAAAAAGTTTACAATGGTTACAGGCCACAACTCTCCAAAGTCATTATACTGTGTGAGAAAGCCAGTGAAAAGCTTCAGTGTAATTTTGCATTGCAGTCCTTCAACATTACTCCCCATCATAGGAGTGCTAATTCTAATGCCAGTGCAAATGATATGTCAGGAAAAGGAACACAGTAGAGTACCAAAAAAGGGCACTCTCATATCAAACCTCACTCGTATGAGTGCCTCATGAAAACTTGCCTGTATTAAATCCAGACAGGAGGGAGATGATGTTATCTTTGAAAACAAATATGCCACTTTTTGAGTTGGACTGTAGCAGGTACGTGAGCTGTACTAAAGACTTATCAAACTGACAGCATGTGAACTAAATATGTGTGATATAACTTGCTATATGTGTATTGGTGTGGCATGAAAATGAGAGCATGTGACCTGTTTCTTTGCAATGTTTATCTGCAATATGTATTTTTGGTGTCATGGAAAGATATGTAAACTTGAGACCCCTTTCTATGCAACGCATAAAAAGTATATGAAGTTGTAACTGAAACCTTCTGCTAGGAATGTAGCATTTGCACATGGGATGTGAAATGTAAAGCAGACATGTAAATCTGTAATTGTTATGCTTTTATAATTAGAGGGATTAAAAGATCTGTGAGTATTCCTCCGATGCATTTCATAAGCTATATGGGTTATATCCTGCATAGGACAAAACAGCCAGCCAGCTTTCAATGCTTCAGAGTACCTTCCATGCACCCATACAGTTAGTCAGCTCCATATGAGCTGACTAAAAGACTGTTGTTTGCTCTAAGCCCTTGAAAGCTTTCTCTCCGCCAAAGATCGATATTTGGCCTGTGCTGTTACCTTGCTGGGCACTTAAGTTCCCTTTCAGGAAAAATGTCCACATATTTTTAATGTTTAAGCATACTTTCCTGTAAAGGAGAGCACATTTTAAGCTAGGAATATGTATTTATTAACTAGCATGCAATTTTACTGTACTTTTAAACAGGAGTGCACTTTTGTTTGTGACAGTATAAAAGCTGATTTAAACATTCTAAAACTGTTTTTCTCTGTGGATAAACTATGTTTAAATTACTTCTTGGGGCTGGTAAAGTGTATTAGTGTGCTTTTTACTTGGAAAAGTGACTTTTTTCTGTTAAATTTTAACAGTCTTTGCTGCTTATTTTCCTCCGGAAAGAAGCACCATTTTCAGCTTGACCATGAAACAAACTAGCAGTCCCACAGTCTGTCCTCTTTCTAGCCACAAAAGAGAAACTTGATTAAACAACCTTTCCCCACCATAGCAGGCTAAAAGTTTGCCTTGGCTGCAAGTGGGTAATTCTGTTGTGGCTGAAGATGGTTCATTAACCTACTCATCTTTATGTCTGGATCCCTCTGGTGTTCTTCGTGCAGCCACTATGTGCCAGGGTTAGCAAAGTCCTCTGTGGCTGTTGGGGTCTCCTCAGTAGGCAAGGCAGAGCCACTCTTATTGGCTGTTGGGAGATGGGACAGGGAAGGTGGCCCTGCAAAGCCAGAATGTTCTGCTGTTCCTTGAGGAAGCTGTTACTGCCAGTATTAATCCTGTTTACCCCAATTTTCCTGTCAAAAAGAAACAGAAAACTAAACCCGTTTCTTTTTTTGTACCAGTTTCATTGGTGGACAAGAGTAGTTTATTAAGTTCGTCTCAAGAGTCTTCTACAGACTATTGTCTCTTCTTATTAGGTGGTTTCTGGTAAAAAAAATATATATATAAATAAAAGATTCCTCTTTTTTTGAACAGATTTGAAGAAATTGAGTCTGAAGAGGAATGTGATGAGGCGTACAGTTTTTTTCTTTTCAGATTCAGGGGAGACCATGTTATCTGAATCTCCCTGTCAAGGATTCTCTTTCCTTGAGACTAATTTGCAGAATATCCCAGCATTTTTAGTGGGAGAACACTGAAGTTTCTCACTCCATCTAAAATATTTTGAAATGTTACAACTGGAATTCCCAGATCCTTTCCCATTTTCATAGGTAGGTACTAGGCTATCGACCCTGGTGCCTATATAAGCCTAGCCAAAAAAGTTCCCTGGCTTTCGCCAGCCAAGAAAGTTGTTTTCCAGTGCCCCTGTCTAGCCGAGCCACCAAAGTGATCCCTGGGGTGAATTTCCTATTTCCCATCCAGTTATTGAGATTTTTCTTAGAGGGCTAATGAGGAGCTTTGCTTGACATGAATGGATAGTCTATTCCAGAGCATGGGAAGTCTCTGGGACAAGAAGCTATCCCTCCAGCATGGTCTGTTTATTTTGGTGGCAAGGTTTAGGTCCCTGGAGCGTGTGGCTCAGAGGGATTGGGGTTTCTTTAAGAGTAGCATGTCCAACAGATGTGGGTTTGACATGGCTTTGTATGTTGGGTTTGACATGGCTTTGTATGTTGGGCAGAGGTCGCCTCTGAGTAGGCGATAAGCAATGGAGTAGAGCTGGAGTTTTTTGTAATGGTCTGCGTATGGCATCTGTTTGAAACTGGTAATCCTCTTAGTGAGGTATTTCTGTGGCCTTTCTAGTTGTTGTAGACATCTTGTGAGGTACATGCCAAATGGGGCATTGTACTCTATAATGGGTCTGATGAGGGATGAATAGAGAGGAACAATGACCTCCTTTTTTTTTTGGAGGTGAGCTCCTTTGTGATGAGGTGTGCCACCTAGAAGGATTTCCTGACTACTGTGACTGTGATTATCAATGGAGAGACTACTGTCCACCTGTGTCCCAAGGTCTCATATCACACTTTCGGTGTTTAGTAGGCTACCACCTATGTAGTAGTTCATGGGTACAGTGTTTTTCCAAAAGGGGATGACAATGCACTTCTTGGCATTGAGCTTGAGGCCATGACTTTGACACCAAGCATCAGTCTCAGTGATGCCCCATTGTAGAATGTCCACATCATTAGGCGATTCTATTATGGCACCTAGTTTGCAGTTGTCTGTGAGCATCATTAGCCAAAGACCTGCTGTATTAGTCTGGACTTCTTTGAAGTAGATGCCAAACAGTAGAGGACCCAGAACTGAGCCCTGTGGTACTCCACTTGTCACTAGTCTGAAGTTGGATTTGGAGTCGGCTACTTACACTATTTGGGTTCTGTCAGTGAGCCAGTTGGCCACCCATCTTGTAGCATAGGGATTTATGCCCAATCTAGTGAGCTTATCTATAAGTCCAGAGTGGTGTATGGTGTCGAAAGCCTTGGCGCAGTCAAGATCGGCTGTGTGCACCACCTTACCCTCGTCCACAGCTCTGGTGACTGCTTCAAAGAAGTCAGGTTTAGGAGACATGAACTACCTTTTACAAACCCAAACTGAGTGGGATCCAGAGTTTGGAGGTTACCTATGTCCTTATTTATAAGCTCCAAGATGATACGTTCCATGGCCTTGCAGATCAGACTCGTCAGGCTAATGGAGCAGTAGTTCCCGAAGTCCATGGTGGCGCCCCCTTTGTGGAGTGGGATAACCGTCACTGTGTGCCATTCAGTAGGCACAAAGCCTGAAGTGAGGCTATGACTGAGCATGGTACTTAGGTGGGGTGCCAGTTTGTTCTGTAGTTTGTGCAGAACACAACCTGGGATGTTGTCAGGTCCCATGGATGCTGTGTTCTTGGCTTTGGAGAGTGCGGCCTTTACTTCTGCAGCTGTGATTACAGAGGCTTTGCATTCTTCTGGTATAGTGATGGGCCCTTGGGTGAGGTGGGCTGAAGTTTGAACTGAAACTATCTGCCAGGATGTTGGCAATATCTGTTGGCTCTGTTTATCTAATGTCATTGTGCTGTATCTCAAAGCAGATCTGAGTGTCGCCATTGAGATTCTTGACATAACTGTAGAATGTTTTGTGGTTGTCTTTAGAATCAATGCCGATTTTATTTTTGTAACTAACTTTGGAGGATTTTATGAGGGATTTCAGCTTCTTGCTGAGGCTTCCCAGTGAGTTCCTGCAATCAGGGGATTTTACTCTTTTTTTTGCAACAGCTTTTTTTTTCTGCTGTAGAGTTTGTTTATGTTAGGGGACCACCATATTGGCTTCCTTTTTCTTGGAGGATAACATCTTGGTTCTGTTGGGGATGGCATGATCCATGCACTCGTGTATGTGCTTATACAGTGCATTTGTATAGGATTCAGCAGCTGTACCTCTATTTTCCATTTGTATGGGTGTTGTGAAGCTTGCCACTTCTGTCTTAAGAAGCATGAAGTTGGCTTTAGAGAAGGTTTTTACGGTGGTTTCCTTAATGGGGGTGGGGGTGGGATATTGATGTCTAGGATGATTAGCTTGTGGTCGGATCTGATCAGTGAGGAGTTGACCTCTGGCAAGAAATATCAGTTGCCCATATTGGTAATGACCAGGTCCAGGATATTGCTGTGCCTGGAGGGGCTATGGACAAGCTGATCGAGGGCATTGGACTTTATGAATTCCAGAAAGCGTTGAGCAAATGAGTTAGTACGTGAGCAGTTTTCCCAGTTGATGGTGGGGTAGTTGATATCGCCCATTATTAGAGTATTGGGCTGTACCCTAATATTACCTAGTATAAGAAGAAACGTGGAGTGGGCATCCTGGGGCATGGTGTGGGATCTGTAACAAGCTACAACCTGGATTGCAGTCTTGCCCAGTGTTAGTTGCACTTGGATAATTTTGGATGCATTATGCTGAGCAACTAGCCTGGAGGTGTGGATATCCTTAATGAATATGGACACACCTCTTCCTTTAGTGTTTCGGTCTCTGTTACGTGGCCAAATGTTGTAGTATGAGTTTTAGCCTGATAATGCAGGGGTGCCCTCTGGACCCTTGAACCAGGTCTCCGTCACTGCACAGATGTCGATGTTCTCCATTTTAAGGAGTGCCTCGAGTCAGTGCATTTTGAGGTTTAGACTTCTAGCACTGAGTAGCATTACCTTCAGATTTTGCTTGCTTATACCTGCTACAGTGGTGAGTTTGTCATTTGAACCTTGCCTTAAAAAGGCACTATAGGGGTGGCAAGAGTCTTAGCCAGTATCCAGAATCCCAGGGGCGACAGGTGCAGGCCATCTCTGGAAAAGCATCGTGGTCTGTCGATCATGTCTTCCCAGGTAGCCAGACACTGGATCCCCTTAGAATGACACCAAAAACTTAGCCAGTTGTTGAAGTCAGTCATTTTGTCCATGTAATGTGGTATCATTCTGGGTGATGGCAAGATGCTACTCAGGGCTAGGGTCATACCTGCCTGGGCTACATGGTCCGAGAGCTGCTTCATGTCTCTTTCCATGTAGTCCAGGGAGGTACATCTCAGGTCATTCACACCAACATGGACAATGACAGAGTCATATTTGTACTTGTTGTGGAGTATCCTGAGTGCTTGCATTATGCGGCGGATCCTGGCACCCGACAGACAGCTGACAGTACTTTTCTCCTTGTTTAGCCTGGAGAGTGGGACATCAGTGTGCTTTACTATAGAGTCACCTATGACTAGTGTGTTAGGTATGTTGTTTTGCCTTATGGGCTGAGGTTGAGTGGCACACTGATTTTGTGGGCTATGCGTCATTTGGGTAGTTTTGGAGGGTGGTGGTTGCTTGCGTTTCAGCTTTGGAGGTCTCTGTTGTTTGGGCAGATTTTTATTGACAGCCTCCGCGAATGTATGTGTGTGTTTTGTGTTACTATGTGTGGGTTTACGTGGTGTAGGTTTTGATGGGACTATGTGTTGAGTATGGTATGGTGCAGGTGTTTATCTTCTCCTCTTGACTGTCTAGTACAGTCTTGGCTGGAGAGAGCTTGGCTTCCAGTTTGGCTAGATAAGTGCAACTCTCAAAGATTCTAGTGTTGGGTGGTAGGAGGAGAGGGTTGTCAGTGTACACGAGGCAATTGCTACATTGCCTCAAGATGCCCAGATTCATCAGGTGGACAGGGGAAAATACTGGGAGCTGACCCTTAGACATGCATGGATAGGTGCTTATTAATTTAAGTATTAAAAACTGTTTTCCTCCTAACAGGTGAAGAAAGTTGAGTGCTGCAGTAATTTATAGATTTAGTGCTTGCAACGAGTTTTGAACAAATGCTGAGCACAAGGAAACAGTTTTTGAGTGCTAAAACTAGAAAACTGGCTAGTTCTAAGGGAAAATTAGAAGAACAGACTTTCTGCCACCAGGAATAGTTTAATCTTAGTTAAATGGCGCTGTGCGATGCACAAAACTGTGCAAACACTTTTTTTTAAACAGAAAGATAAAAGGGATAGAAATAGCCCAAAATGGCCAGTAAAACTACAGATTCTGAGCGGAAACCACTCCTCCAGCAGGAGATAGGCTGCTCAAAGCTCACCACTCTCACTGATGAACAGAGAAGCTTCCTTCTATCTTAGTATGGTCTGGGCAACACAGAAACTACAAAACTGCCCAGAATTCAGCAAAATTTGAAAACTGGGCCCCGATGGTTATAGAAAGGTGGGAAACGAGTAGAGAGATAGGAATTTAAAACAAACACTTTTAAAGCAAATGGCTATCACACTTGAGTGTGTAGCCCTCAACAGTTCAACAGTTGAAAAGCACTTAAAAGCAATCAGTTAACGTGCAAGCAATATCAGAATTCAACAAACAGTTCAAATAAGTTACAAAGTTAATAAAAAAATGCTAGGAATAGTGCAGCTAGCGAAAATAAGCAATAAAAAGCAAAACAGAGGTACTTAATCCACTCAAAGTCTCCCTTTTTTTCTCTCTGGTGCTGTAGAACTCTGCAGGACACCCAGACAGGATCTTGTTGAGGTAATACAAGTGCAAAAAATGCACAAACACAGGTTTTTAAACAGAAAGATGAAAGGGATAGAAATAGCCCAAAATGGCCAGTAAAACTACAGATTCTGAGCTGAAATCACTCCTGCAGCGACAGATAGGCTGCTCAAAGCTCACCACTCTCACTGATGAACACAGAAGCTTCCTTCTATCTCAGTAAGGTTTGGGCAAAACAGAAACTACAAAACATCACAGAATTCAGCAACATCTGAAAACGGGACTCTACTGGTTATAGAAAGGCAGGAAACGAGTAGAGAGATAGGATTTCTTTTGTTGTTTTTTTTTCAATAATTAAAATAGATACAGTAAAACTGAAAATGGCAATCGCACTTGAGTGTGTAGCCCTCAACAGTTGAAAAACACTTAAAAACGATCAGTTAGACCAGTTTTATAAACTTTAACACCACCACAGGAATGGGGTGGGGGGACCAGTTAAAGAACAGATGAGAAAACAGTAAACACTGTCAGCAAATATATAAAATAATTCAGTCAGGCAAAAATTAAGACAATGCAGAACTGTAAAAAGTGCCAAGAAATATATTTATCAGTGATATATTTTCAGATTGTATGAGAAGCACTCCAGTCAGAACACAAGGAGAGTGGTATTAGTATTGAAGGTTGTGTTTGTCACAGCTTGTGGTTTCCTTGATAGCCAGCTTGTTGCACCTAAGAAGGCAGATTGATTTTCTCAGTCTTCAAATTTTTATATACTCACTCCAGACCTGATCCAGCAGCTATAGCATTAGTTAATCCAACTGCTGCCATACATTTTGTTAATGCTAATTATTCTGCTTTTGACAAGGGTGGTAAAACAACTGATACATTTGTGAAAAAAATGTATGCTTCTGCAACTTTAATTTTTGAGAGTTTTGAATTGTCAAGCACTAGATGATTGTCACTTTTGAAGTGACACCCCGATCCCATGTGCAAAAATGGGAAAAAGGGTTGTGGATGGATGCTCATTTTTTAAAGTTTATTTTGACTAATTGTAAATATATAAGGAATGCTTTATCTGCATTTTGTCCTGTGAGGATAGAAAATCTGCTTTGTGTATTTTAAGTTCTTTAATTTCTCAGGTCACTACTCATTGTTTTAAAAGTATATTTATGACTCTATCCGTACTGCATTCAGGGCTGTTGCCACTGGTACTATGTTGAGGAGTTTTGCCTGTCTGCATTCCTAGAATTTCTCAGAAGATGTAAACAAAAGTGAGATATTAAATTCTCCTATTGGTTGAGATTTAGTTTTTTGACTCTTGGCTGCAGAAGTTATCAAAAAATGTAATGAGAAGGCTAAACTAATACAGGGAAGCTTTCAGAATTTTCTGCCCTCTTCCTCCAAATTTTCCAAAAGAATTTCTGCTTTCTCGTCCAACTTTGGCAAGGAACAAAATAAATAGTCTCAGCAAAATGCTGGTAAGCAGGCATTTAAAAACAGTGACAAGGAGGTTCCAAAAAGAAAGCAGTCGAATAAGACAGGGTGACTACATAAAGGACCTTGTCCCTTCGACCTTGGGGGTCCCTTAATTCTTCACGAAAGTCTGAATCTCCATTTCTCTCTCTCTCTTTGGCAACAGATTGTTTCAGACATATGGGTTCTGAGACTGATTTAGAAGCATTACAGATGGCAGTGGGAAGAAATCTCTCCTTTCTAGGAAAATGTTCGACATCCACCAGATCAACTTTCTCTATTCCCTCCTGTTCTACAGTGCATGCTTTCTCATGGGGTAATAGAAACAGTTCTTCCTTCACAGTTGGGAAGATGTTTTTATTCAACAATGTTTCTGTGCCAAAGAAAGAAAATTCCTGGAGATCAGTTTTGGACATTCCTTGCCTAAACTAGTATGTGATGGTGCACAAGTTCAAAATACTTTCACTTCACAGCATGTTACCCTTTTTCCTCATTTGAGTATTTTGGTAACCCTAGATTTAAAAGATGCATATCACATTCCGATTCATGCAGATGTGAGACATTTCTTCCGGTTTTATGTATCTGGCTGACGTTATCAGTTCTTTGCCTTATCCTTTGGTCTATCCACTGCTTCAAGAGTGTTTTGCGTAGTGTCTAGCCCCAGCTATAGCCCATTGCAGACTACAGGGTATGCACATTTTCTATATTTAGATGACTTGCTTATATTTGCAGAGTGTCAGGAATCTCTCACATGGGTGTAGTTCATAATAAACTGAAAAGAGGAATGTAGTGTCTGCCTGGCTCTGTACCTCAAACAAAAAAAAAAAAAGATTTCCCCTGTTGTTAGATTAGGATGAAAATGAAGGCAAGAATTGTCGCATACAGATAGTTTGTGTCTACTGTCATGCATGTATGTTGAATGCTTCCTCACCCTTTCCCCAAAGTCCCCAAAGGATAGCCATCTTCTGTGTACCCCTCTGATGTCAGCCTTGGATGAAATTAAAAGAATAACTAGAACACAATAACATATGTTACCCCATTGCTGTCAGCTATATGTAAACAGCATACCTCTTATTTCTGTCCCCAAAGAATAGCTGCCTGCATACTCATTGATATATGATTGTGTGGAAAGAGAATCCAAATAACATTCACAGTAATGTATCCCAACTTGCTGCTTCTTGGCAGTACATTGCTCCTACACAAGCTGTAGTAACTGTTTGTGCACATCTCTGAGGATTGTGAAGAAAGTTAACAAAATAATGGGCACACTGTTACCAGCAACAGGGCAAGCAATAACAAACTTCTGTGCACACTTCTGAGGTTTGATTGGGAGAAAAATAGACATAATGACCCCAACCAACTTATACACCTCTGAGCAGGGCTGGTTTTACATCAGGTTTTCAGGGTAGAGGCTAACAACTGAGCCCATGTCAAAATCTACTTTTGCAACCTGGAATGTTGGGAACCTAGAAGCTGCAAATGTTTGGGTGTTCTGTGATGTGTTTTATGCAGGTCTTTCCCCACTTTTACCCAAGAGGTATGTATGAGGCCAGCAATGCTGTGTACAAATACAGAAAACTGTAATATTAATTTTTAAACACATACACACACACACAAATACATGTGGACGCACACACACATGCGTGAGTGCGCACACACAGACACACACACACACACACACACACACACACACACACACACACACACACACACACACACACACACACTGCTTTTGATAAGCCAAGTCTGTTGAAAACTGAAGGCACAAACAAACTTGGAAAAACAAATAAAAGACTGACGGCTTCCACGAGCTGACTACGAAGATTTAATGAAATAAATCCACAAGGGTAAAACAAGTACTTTAAGCGCTTTTCGTTTGTTCAAGGAACAAACTTCTTCAGAAGTAACAAACATCAACAGCTGCAGGCAATTTAAACATAAAAGTGGGGAAAGTTATTTTTACATAACCTATTAAACAAGCAGTACATAAGAATTCCATTCAAATTTAACCATGTAACACAAAATATTAATTTTGTTAAAAAACATTGTAAAACAAAAAAGTTAAATTATCAGTAATATTTTGAAACTCATATGTAAGAAAATTAAAATTAAATTTCTTCTATGTCACCTAAGGAGACTTTTCAGCTTTAATAAGCTAGAAATTGAGCATGCTTCATTTAGACCAGGGTAATAGAATGAATTTAACCTGATCTGCCACAGTAGTTCCATCTCTTCCAATTTGAAGGAAGCAGGACCCCCCCGAATGTCAGGAGTGAAATTACTGATAACAATAAATTTAAATTTGTGATGTGGATTAGAGTGAACATGCTTTGCTAGGGCATTCTCCAACTTGTTATGAGAGATAGCATATTGATGTTCATATATCCTATCTCTAAGTCTGCGTTCTGTTTTGCCTACATAGAATGCAAAACAGTCAGTGCACCTAGCCAAATACACTAAAAATTTACTGTTACAGTTAAATCTAGACTTCAGTTTGTAAGTGTTACCATTGATTGTAAAATAGTTGTTACAGTCAATGAATTTACAAAAGTTGCAACTTTCACATTTAAACATTCCTGATAATCTAGATGTTACTGGAATGTGTCTCTCTAATACATTCTTTAAGTTCCTTCCTTTTTTAAAAACCACATGTGGCTTATGACCCAAACAATCAAGAACAGTTTGATTAGTTTTGAAAAAAACCCAATTCTTGTTAATCAAGTTTACAATAGTACTACTTTGACTGTTGAATGTAGTCACAAAACTAAATTTGAAGTCCTGTTCATGGGCAATCAATTCCTCTAAGTCAGAGGCAAAAACCCAATTCTTGTTAATCAAGTTTACAATAGTACTACTTTGACTGTTGAATGTAGTCACAAAACTAAATTTGAAGTCCTGTTCATGGGCAATCAATTCCTCTAAGTCAGAGGCAATTTGACTGTCTTCCACAGGGTTGTTGTTCAGTGTTACATGGTCAGCACATAGAATTGGTTTAAACCAGTTAATGCTCCTTTTATAGGTGACTTCCTCTATCAATGTGTCAATGAGTAAGTCTGGATATCCACGATGCTGAAACATCTGTTTCAAAAGCTGACATTCACTTTGAAAGTCTGAGTCTAAGCTAGAAATACGTGATGCCCTCACTAGCTGCCCCTTAACTAACGATCTTTTTTGGTGAAAGGGGTGGCAGCTAGTGAAGTGTAGAAATGTGTTGGAATAACTAGCTTTTCTATATATTTGCGCTGTAAAAAGACAATCTAGCCTGTTCTTATTTAACTGGATATTTAAATATGAAATGGATTCAGTGTGAAATGTATATGTAAATTGTAAGAAACTTGTTGATGCATTAAAACTGTCAACCAATTCAGATGCACATTCCGCATCACCTTTTAACAAAATAAAAATATCATCCAAAAAGCGGGTATAATAAGCAATAGGGGCAGGTGTTAAACTAGCTGAAAAAACTTTATTAAACTCCCATTGAGCCATTACTAAGTTTGCAACACTTGCTCCGCAAGGTGATCCCATTGCTAAACCCACTTTCTGGAGGTAAAAATTATAATCAAAAATAAAGAAATTGTTGGACAAAATGAGGTCCAACAATTCCATTACCAAGGAAATATCACATCTTGGTGCATTGTGTCTCATCATGACTTGGGCCACCCACTCAGTACTGATGCCACGTGGAATGCATGTGTACAAGTCCTTTACATCGATAGTCAGAAAGTTGTACTCACTATCGAAAGTAATTTCATTAATTTTCGATAGAAAGGACCATGAATCTTTACAAATCTGTGACTCCAAAAGAACGTATTTTTTCAACATGGAGTCAACCAGTTTTGCACATGCATAGGTGGGTGACCCACGCCCATCAATGAGCGGTCTCATTGGGGGATTCTCCAGATTTTTGTGGATTTTAGGAATCCCGAACAGTGTTGGATATTTAGGAAATAAACAACTAATATAATTAAAGACTTCTTGGTCAATTCGTCTTTCAATAAATAGTTCATACAAACAAGATTTTATCAAACTGTATGCCTTATTTACTTCTGTTCTTGAACTTACCAAATAGGTATTGGTATCTAAAAGGGATGACATACGGGCCACATAGTCAGCTTTGTCAAAAAATACCAATCCCCCGCCTTTATCTGGTTTACAGACCCTAATATTTTGTGATTGAATATATTTAATGGAATCTTCCTCAAGTGTGTGTTCTTGATTCCTACTATGTTTTTTTATTTTTAAACAAGTTCCAAAAATCTAACTCATTAGCCTGTTCAAATACTTTCACCAGAGGGTGGAGGGGGGGATTAAAGGTACTAGGAACTTGAAAAGTATTATGGACACTATTATCAGGAGCATTGATGAAAAATAAACCCAAATTCAGTTTCCTGGTGAATAATTTCAACTACCACTAATAGTTTTAGCAATGTCCATGTTGTGCCAAGGTACATATGTCTATCCTTTTGCTAAAAAATCAACAATATTAGAGGAAATAAAACTGTCAGAAAAGTTATACACTCTGAAGACATTTCACACTGAATCCATTTCATATTTAGATATCCAGTTAAATAAGAACAGGCTAGATTGTCTTTTTACAGCGCAAATATATAGAAAAGCTAGTTATTCCAACACATTTCTCCACTTCACTAGCTGCCACCCCTTTCACCAAAAAAGATCGTTAGTTAAGGGGCAACTAGTGAGGGCATCACGTATTTCTAGCTTAGACTCAGACTTTCAAAGTGAATGTCAGCTTTTGAAACAGATGTTTCAACATTGTGGATATCCAGACTTACTCATTGACACATTGATAGAGGAAGTCACCTATAAAAGAGCATTAACTGGTTTAAACCAATTCTATGTGCTGACCATGTAACACTGAACAGCAACCCTGTGGAAGACAGTCAAATTGCCTCTGACTTAGAGGAATTGATTGCCCATGAACAGGACTTCAGATTTAGTTTTGTGACTACATTCAGCAGTCAAAGTAGTACTATTGTAAACTTGATAACAAGAATTGGGTTTTTTTCAAAACTAATCAAACTGTTCTTGATTGTTTGGGTCATAAGCCACATGTGGTTTTTAAAAAAGGAAGGAACTTAAAGAATGTATTAGAGAGACACATTCCAGTAACATCTAGATTATCAGGAATGTTTAAATGTGAAAGTTGCAACTTTTGTAAATTCATTGACTGTAACAACTATTTTACAATCAATGGTAACACTTACAAACTGAAGTCTAGATTTAACTGTAACAGTAAATTTTAGTGTATTTGGCTAGGTGCACTGACTGTTTTGCATTCTATGTAGGCAAAACAGAGCAGACTTAGAGATAGGATATATGAACATCAATATGCTATCTCTCATAACAAGTTGGAGAATGCCCTAGCAAAGCATGTTCACTCTAATCCACATCACAAATTTAAATTTATTGTTATCAGTAATTTCACTCCTGACATTCGGGGGGGTCCTGCTTCCTTCAAATTGGAAGAGATGGAACTACTGTGGCAGATCAGGTTAAATTCATTCTATTACCCTGGGCTAAATGAAGCATGCTCAATTTCTAGCTTATTAAAGCTGAAAAGTCTCCTTAGGTGACATAGAAGAAATTTAATTTTAATTTTCTTACATATGAGTTTCAAAATATTACTGATAATTTAACTTTTTTGTTTTACAATGTTTTTTAACAAAATTAATATTTTGTGTTACATGGTTAAATTTGAATGGAATTCTTATGCACTGCTTGTTTAATAGGTTATGTAAAAATAACTTTCCCGCACTTTTATGTTTAAATTGCCTGCAGCTGTTGATGTTTGTTACTTCTGAAGAAGTTTGTTCCTTGAACAAACGAAAAGCGCTTAAAGTACTTGTTTTACCCTTGTGGATTTATTTAATTAAATCTTCGTAGTCAGCTCGTGGAAGCCATCAGTCTTTTATTTGTTTTTCCAAGCCAAGTCTGTTGCTTATATGCACTGACTTTCCACACACGCACACCCTACATGCTTATCTTTAGGAAAATCAGAGAAACATATTATTGGGGTGTTGGGGTGGTGGGACAGAACACATGGATTAAACCAAGGAGAGAGGGCATTTAGACTCCATGCAGAAGAAGCCACAGCCAAGAACTCAGTGAGGGCCAAGCTCAGTGAAATGACAATGCTATTCACCGCACCGTTGGGCCAGTGACCAATTGCTTTCTCACACACATCCATCTCTTGCTAGACTACCAAAGATAACTTATTAATTATGCATAATGCCAATGTTTACACCAATATAAGACACAGCAACACTAGTTTTACACTTATTTCAGCAATACTTTGTCTGTGTATACTGAGATGTCTGACTTATAAAATAAATAAGATAAGGGCCATACATTCCACAGCTGTCAGCCATTTAGTGCAAGAATCATGGACAAAATCCCAAACTGTGGGGCACATTTTGGGTATTGTTTTTATTCACTTAGAAAGTTGCAAGAATAACAGATTGTTGTATTTGCATGCATTTTCCGAAGGATGCAAAATTGAAATTCAAATGTCTGTTATTAATTAGTGATTGTAACCATTAAGCAATTTACCAAAGAAGCTTATGTTTCACTAGGAACCAACCCAAGATGTAAAACCGTTAGGAGTGTTCTGCTTAACCTGGCATATAAGAAAGGTATAAATAGCTGGTTCATCTGTATGCCTGAATAATATTACTGTTTGAAACTTTATTCAGTTATACTTTTAACAGACTTTCAGAGAAACCCCTGTTAAACACTATATAATACTCAGGATAGCATGCTGGAAGTTGTTGTCTTGTCTTCCAAGGAAATTTTTCTAGCTCGGAAGAACTAACCGAATGCTAGTGATTGTATTAAATGCTGAGGGTGTCTACTCATTGCCTGTATGAAGTGGTTAGTAGTAAATGGCTTTCTGTATAATGTGGTATGAATCTTATTAGAGTGTATATACACTAATTCATTCAAATACTTAAGACGTTTGTAGTTGAACTTTGTAAGTACAGTGAGTGCCAAATTCATTTTTGCACTGTCACAAAGAAATGTCTAAATTCTGTTTCTTTTTCCTTAATCAAAGAAAGAACATGTATATAATATTTATAAATGAGAACATTATTATTGAAATACAGACCTCTGTCAAATCATTTTTTCTCCTAAAGGCCCATGAAGAGGTAGGCATTGGTTGTGGGATAGTTTTGCCCCCTGTGCTGTTCCCCTTTGTTAAAATATTTCCCATTCAAAAGGAAATCTATTAATAAAGAAAAGTTCATAAGATTGCTAATGAAGAAAGAAAGAAATGTTTTCTAAAACATGGATATTTGCTTGTATTCCATATTGCTTGTAATCCAATTTTTTGTTGTATTGATTTATTCAGACTAGTTA
This sequence comes from Protopterus annectens, assembly GCF_019279795.1. NCBI lineage: Eukaryota > Metazoa > Chordata > Ceratodontiformes > Protopteridae > Protopterus > Protopterus annectens. Next base: position 516,550,755 of record NC_056746.1, on the reverse strand, counting down.
CACTGTTGGTAACAAAAATGTACATAGCTATTTATGTCATCAGTACTAACAGATAATATCCATCTTGCTACTCCAATATGATTAATAATTACTATTTCTTGTAAAAGATAGATGTTCTATAACCTGTGTTCTTAAATAGCATCTGGTAGGCTTCCTGTTCTCTCAAGAGCTCCATTACCATAAGAGTGGACCTCCCTGGGGATTCAGAATATTCTTATGCATTTTAGGGGTACAGTAAAACAATGAAGTAGGTGAATTACCCAAGTAACATTCCCCATTCTTTGTGATATCAAAACTGAATCTGTTCCCATCAGTATTGGAGTATAACTTACTTTTTGTGAGTATGCAGATTTTTTTTTAACTCTTAAGGATAATTTACTAAGAAGGAGATGCTACTTTTGATTTTAACTTGCCTATATTATCTGTTTGTCCTTTTAATTTCCTTTTTGCTTTTTCATCTTTGGGTAGTTTCACATCTGTTACATGTATATTACCCCTTTAAATTAATATGTCTCAATTTTAGGGTTTTACCACTGTTAATAAAATCTGCAATGTTTGCACCTATTACATGGAAGTGTACTGTTTTTACCTATACATTTAACTGATCAAACTCATTGAGATTTGAACAACTTTTTGATACAAACTTAAGAGATGTACCTACAACTTGCAATAAATCTGTCACCCTTGGTAATTTTCTAGTTGTCACAAATCCAGTTTTTAATTAATCTCAGTTAATTGGCAGTGGAAATGACCACTTTAAAATCAGTTTGTACATCCATAATTTGTGAACAATTAAGTCCATAACTGAAGTTAGAAAAGAACTTCATACATCTGCTCTGAACTTAGTTTACTATTGTGAGTTTATCTGCAGAATAGCCTCTTTACAAATATAGACTTTTTTTAAAAAAATAAGTCTCTACAAGAAACTTGCTGTCATACGTTCATTAATAAGTAAAAACTAGATGCCCTTATGGGCCACTTTAAGTCTAGCCAGGTTTTCTTTTGGTACTTGAATTAACCTATCCCATTTGATGTTAGATTGATGTTACCTATCCCATAGTCGATATTTATATATAACCTCTAGTGGGAATAAACAGGATCATACCATAGATAATTTGAGGGGACCTATGTGTTTAGGCTCTGCCTCTGTCCATTAATAGTACAAGGGGGAGTCTTGGGGTAAATTATAGATCCTAGTTACACTTGAATGTAGACAGGGATGAGCTTTGTTTTACAGGGATGAGGAGTCTGTTCCAGAGCAGTCTTGCCCTCTGGTGATATATACACCTATCCCTCCAAACCCTTTTGTTAATGTTGCAGAAGAGGTTTAGATACTTGGACTAAGTATTTCTGATGCCACTCACTGACTAATCTGTTTAACCTAACTGTATTCCATTTCATAAAGTTTCGACTGTCATAGCCAGCGAATGCTTACTGTACCATCACAATCAAATTTAACAATGTCTGTAGCACAGATCCATATCTTATTTCTACTAATTCTAACATCACCTCTAACCTTTTGCCACATTTAGTTTGGCACTATACCCCGTATGTGAAAAAACACACAACTCTCCTTTGAATACCCTATGGCAAAAAATAGGCCACTAAAGTAAAGCTAAAAGTAAGCACAGCTGAACCCACGTCTTCTGTCTAACGACACTGAAGCTATGTGGAGATGTTTATCCAAACACTGGCCTAGCCTACTCAGGATTAAATCCCTAAAGTAAAAACGTGCTCCACAACATTCGAAACAGTTTAATATAAAATAATAAAACAAAGCTTTTTGGACTATAAGTCCTTCCTCAGTGTTGTAAAAACATATACAAACACAATAGTCATTTTATACAAATTTAAAAAAGCTGAAGATCAAAGGCAAGAAAAAACAAACTGCTACTAAACCAGCACAGCTCCTGATGCCAAACAGCAGGACTAAACGCCTCCCAAACACACGTATGCTTGTTCTGGAAGTCAAAGGCAAAAACAACAAGCTGCTACTAAGCCAACACTGTTCCTAATTCTAAGCAGCAGAACTAAACACCTCCAATAAACACAGAGAGGTGAAACTCATCAAAGATAAACTCAGCCAGATAGCCAAACTCACTGAAGCAGGTCTTTTTAAAATCCGAAGGGATAAGCAAACAAGACGCCAATAAACGAACGACTTCAATTTTATTAAGCACCACAATACTGCTTTTCGTCGGCGCCCTGCACCAACTTCTTCAGACTTTGAAAAATAACAACTCACACTTAAGTGCTGCTACATTTAAAGCCATTGCAAGCAAAGTCTATTACAAAACACACCCTCCAATTACTTTAAAGGAACAGGCACAATCTAACTAAAATGTTCCTATCCCATAAACACACAATATAAAAAGTTGTATGTGATATAAAATATACAACTGTAAAACTAATGCTGTTCCTTACATAGCACTTAAATAATGCAGTCAACAGTTAATTATATTATAAAAGCACACTTACTTTGAACCAAATACACATAATAACACTGACACATTAAAATAAATAAAAAGCATGCCATAATATTTCAAATGTTGGTAAAAAGACATTCCATCTACCAAACATGGTATAAAATATATATCAAAATCGCTCAGCCGGTCCTATGTCCAAATCACACCTGATGTTATACCCCCCATGCATTATCTTTCCAAACTCCTCAGCTTAAGGACACAGCTGATAGATAACATACTATTGAGGCCGGGGTAATGGTAGGCTTCAAGTCTCAACTGCCACATAAGCTCCTTCATTTTTAATTTCAGGGATTCAGTCCCCCCCAATTCACATAGTTCAACTGGTCAATGATCATAAATGTAAAATCATAGCCATGGTGATTGTAGACATGACTTGCTAGGGCATTCTCCAGTTTAATCTTCTTCATGGCATATAAATGTTCGTACATGCTTTCATTCAATCTCCTGTCCGTCTTGCCCACATAAAAAGCTGGGCATGATGAACAAGAAGCGAGATACACCACGTGTGTCGATGCACAATTGTATCTCCCTTTGATAAGGTACTTTGTGTCCCTAATCATGAAATATGTGCCCGACCTCACATATCTACAATGTTTGCACATATTGCACTTATGCCAGCTCTTTGACCATGAGTACCAAAAGAATACTTTTCATGTACCTAGTACATACAATCCACCTATCCACCCTATGCTGGGGGCATTTGAGCAAATGTGTGATCTGGATTTTCGACATTTGCTACAGTCTAGGTCTGTGATGAATCCCTGAAATTAGAAATGAAGGAGCTTATGTGGCAGTTGAGACTTGAAGCCTACGATCACCCCGGCCTCAATAGTATGTTATCTATCAGCTGTGTCCTTAAGTTGAGGAGTTTGGAAAGATAATGCATGGGGGGTATAACATTGGGTGTGATTTGGACATAGGACTGGCTGAGCGATTTTGATATATATTTTATACCATGTTTGGTAGATGGAATGTCTTTTTATCAACATTTGAAATATTATGGCATGCTTTTTATTTGTTTTAATGTGTCAGTGTTATTATGTGTATTTGGTTCAAAGTAAGTGTGCTTTTATAATATAATTAACTGTTGACTGCATTATTTAAGTGCTATGTAAGGAACAGTATTAGTTTTACAGTTGTATATTTTATATCACATACAACTTTTTATATTGTGTGTTTATGGGATAGGAACATTTTAGTTAGATTGAAGCTACTTGTGCCTGTTCCTTTAAGGTAATTGGAGGGTGTGTTTTGTAATAGACTTTGCTTGCAAGGGCTTTAAATGTAGCAGCACTTAAGTGTGAGTTGTTATTTTTCAAAGTCTGAAGAAGTTGGTGCAGGGCGCCGACGAAAAGCAGTATCGTGGTGCTTAATAAAATTGATGTCGTTCGTTTATTGGCGTCTTGTTTGCTTATCCCTTTGGATTTTAAAAAGACCTGCTTCAGTGAGTTTGGCTATCTGGCTGAGTTTATCTTTGATGAGTTTCACCTCTCTGACTTTGTTTATTGGAGGTGTTTAGTTCTGCTGCTTGGAATTAGGAACAGTGTTGGCTTAGTAGCAGCTTGTTGTTTTTGCCTCTGACTTCCAGAACAAGCATACGTGTGTTTGGGAGGTGTTTAGTCCTGCTGTTTGGCATCAGGAGCTGTGCTGGTTTAGTAGAAATTTAAAAAAGCTCACATGACATAATCTATCCAACAGAAAAAATACCATTATTCAGTCATTATTATCTAATCATTTGCTGTTTAGACTTCAATATTGGTTTTAAGCTAACTTGTTTATTTATACCAGGAGATTTATCTGCATTTTTACTTTTGGTTTATCAACGATGTGGAGAACGTTTTTACTTTTGTTTTATCCATTTTGTGGCTTTGTGTTGCTTCACTTTGCCATAGTGCTCATTTTTGTTTTCAGGATTAAATTCCTCTCAGGCTTGTAGGCAGTCTAGCCTTCATCTATTTAACATCAACCTCAGAAGTATCTTTAATAAAATTCCAGAATTACAGCCTGGATTGCCCATCAAGACCCAGGTATTACTCTAGCAACTGAAAGCAGACTAAAAATACGACATGAAAGATATGATTATTATCTAATCATTTGCTGTTTAGACTTCAATATTGGTTTTAAGCTAACTTGTTTATTTATACCAGGAGATTTATCTGCATTTTTACTTTTGGTTTATCAACGGTGTGGAGAACGTTTTTACTTTTGGTTTATCCATTTTGTGGTTTTGTGTTGCTTCACTTTGCCATAGTGCTCATTTTTGTTTTCAGGATTAAATCCCTCTCAGGCTTGTAGGCAGTCTAGCCTTCATCTATTTAACATCAACCTCAGAAGTATCTTTAATAAAATTCCAGAATTACAGCCTGGATTGCCCATCAAGACCCAGGTATTACTCTAGCAACTGAAAGCAGACTAAAAATACGACATGCAAGATATGAAATTATGCAACCTGGCTCCATAAAAGAGCTAGGGGAGTTACCACCTTCTACAAAAGCTCTTACTTTACCTCTCCCTAAAATGTAATAGAAATCACATTACTTAAGCTCTGAAGTTTCACTCCTGGGCCTCGTTCCTCAAGAAACCATCAAATTGGAAGATATGAATATTGACTGTGCAAACATTAGACAACAACTCTACCAATGCCACTGTACACCTTTATGGATACAGGCAGTTCATCTCCACTGCAAAAAGACATAATGAAAGATAGAGGGAAAAAGTCCAACACTGAATGGATACTCACCAACACCCCTAATAATATAATCTCCTCTGGCAACCTCTCTACCAATGCAATCAGAGAACAAACATCTACTCAAAAATACCACCACTACAATCGTTTCTGCAACCTAACCTCCTTCAAAGAAGGCAGTTTAATCACAGTCCATAAATTACTATAGTTTCATAGGAGTTTACTAGCCTAACAACCACAAAGGTCTTTTTAAGCCTAGCCATACATCCCAATTCTCTGCCAAGTTCTGATAAACTTGATAAGTCCAAGCTTGGGCCTGGGAGATGAACCACTTACAGGTTACCTGTTTTGCTTTAGAAACATAGGTGCCAAACCAGGGATGAATTTCCAGTTTCCCATCCAATTGTCCAAGTTGCACTTGAATTGTGTTAGGGAGGAACTCTGCTTCACATCGATGGGCAGTCTGTTCCATAGATGGGGTAGTCTCTGGGATACATACCTATCTCTCCAGCAGGTTCTATTTATTTCACAGGAAAGGTTTAAGTCTTTAGAATGGGTAATTCTGCTACTGTTTGTTTTGTGGATATGCAGGAGGCCCATCAGAGTGGGGCCTGACAGTGCCCTGTATGCCAGGCATAGATCTCTCCTCAAAAGCCTGTAGGAGACAGAATACAGGGATAGGGCCTTGAGTTGATCTACATAGGACATATTACTTACGCCCAGTATTCCTTTAGTGAGGAACCTCGGTGGAAGTTCCAGTTGTTGGATATGCCTAGTTAGGTGCATACCAAAGAGTGCATTGTACTCAGTGATAGGTCTGATAAATACCAAATACAGTGGAACAATGACTTCCTTGGACTTAGATGCCATACTATAAGTTGCGCAACATAGAATGATTTCCTCACCACTATAGACACTTGATGATCAAAGGCTAGATTACTATCTATGTGTGTCCCTAAGTCCCTGACTACTGGCTCAGCTGTAAGGGGTGTGTTGTCAGTATGATAGTTATCCAGGATGGATGACTTCCCAAAGGATACTATTGCACATTTCTTGGCATTTAGTTTTAGTCCATGGCTCTGACACCAGTTGTTTGTCTGTGTCAGCCTCTCCTGGAGAACATTTGTGTCAGTGTGAGATTCAGTGATGGCCCCTAATTTGCAAGAATCTGCAAATTTAGTCAGCCAGAGAACACTGACATTGGCCTTGACTTTTGAGAAGGAAATGTCCAAAAGGAACGGCCCAAGAACTGATCCCTGAGGACTCCACTTGTGACTGGCCTCTTTGTAGTGGTGGACTCCCCAATTAACTTCCTGGGCCCTGTCTGTGAGCCAGTTGGCTATCCACCGGGTGACATATGGGTTTGTACTTATCCTTTTAAGTTTGTCAACAGTGTGTGAGTGTGTGTGAGTGTGAGCAGTAACCCTCCTTCCATGTCTGATAAACCTATGGTTTCAAAAGGAAATATATGGGTTGCAAAATGTGCACCTCTTTTCGGTATTGTGTCAAATAGATTACAGTCACTGCATCTTCATGAGGCTGTCATATTTTTAATTCTACTTTTCTAATATACTCAATACTCGTTACCTCTTTAAGGGAAAAAAAAGTGTTAAAGCAAACCCATCTCCATGGCTAAGTAGGAAAGCCAAACAACTCGTGTTACAAAGGGACAAAGCCTGGAAAATCTGAAACCGAAACAAATGCTAGTTAATCCTACAAAAAAAGTAAGCAACGGAGAAACTGTACCAAACAACAAATTGGATCAGACAAAAAAATCCTATTGTTCAAAATAGTAGACCTCTGTTCATAATAATCCGAAGCTCTTCTGGTGATCAGTAAATCTACTAAATCCTGGTTGTGCTAAGCAGCCAATATCAACAGCATAAACATCCATTCAGTCCATTGCAGCCCAGTTTAATATCCATTTCATTAAATCTATAATCTTCCTCCCTCCTAACCCACCCTAATCCCACAGTAACCTTCCTCGATAACCTTACTTCCTCCACTACCACAACACCACCCCTCAACACCAATGTCCTCTCCTTCAAACCCATACCCACTATGTCCTTCAAAAACTACTACACAAACTAAAGCCTACTACCTTAGACCCTGACAGCCACCTAGCAGAATATCTAGAAATAGCAGGAGATGCACTCCCACATCCAGCTTCCATTCTAATAAACCAGTCTCTGAAGGAACGTTGTGTTCCTTAAACCTGGAAAAAGTTACCTCTAAACAGACAGTAACTCAACAGACTTTGCAAACTATAGACCAATAGCTATACTATGCCGACTACCAAAAATCTTGGAAAAATGCAGATAATAACAATTGCTCACATTTATCATTCAAAATAATCTATTCACACCATCACAACATGGATTCTATCCCCACCCAGTACCAAAACAGCTCTCCACGGCTTTACAGCAGCCATAAATCAAAAGCAGAGATGCAAGTAATTTAGTGTCAGTAGTATTTCTGGCCCTCTAAAAGCCTTTGACACTGTTTCACACTAAAAAAACTAATCCGGGAAATGTACACCCTAGGACTTCACCCCACATCTCTTGCCTGGTTTGACAAATGGCAACATGATATCAATTCCTTCCTTGCCGAATCAGTGGGGAGTCCGCCAAGGATCTGTTATTGGCCCCTTGTACTTCAATTTATTTATAAATGACTTTCACATAGCCTGAAAACAAGCCACTTATAATCCAGTGTGCTGACAGTGCCACTCTTGTATGTCCTGCCAAAAGTATAATGACCTGACCAAAAAAAATATATATATTTCACTTCCATTGTATTCTGGGTGACTGACACACAGCTACTCCTACATAGAATTATTTACAAAATTCCAGATAGCTGGGCTGGCAGCGTGACCCCCCCCCCCAAAAAAAAAAAAAAAAACTCAAGCTAGTTTTTCAACTGATCCTTGAGAAACATTGCTTGAGATGGTTGAACCTATCTGGGAATACCTTACCTCATTCCCTATCTTGAGAGCCCATCTGCCTTGGCATTGCTAACCCCACTGTGGTGCTGCACTGCCATATCATATGCTTGCAACCCTAGGCTCCACCTTATTAAATTGCCATTTTACTGGCTGTTTTGATGTAGCCATGTTAAGGGATTGTGGTCTGTAACTACAGTGAGTTTCCTTCCATATGGATAAGACTGAAGTTTTCTGCAGGGCCTACACTATGGCTATGCATTCCTTTTCTACAGCTGCATAGCATTCCTCCCTGGGTTGGAGCCTATGACTGAGATATACCACTGGGTGCTCTTCTCCCTCTGAGGAAATCTGGGTAAGTACAGTCCCCACCCCATGGTTTGAAGCATCCACCTGCACAACAAATTATTTGCTGTAATCCAGACTGGCTAACACAGGGGGACCTCCCAAAACTCCTTTAAGCTTGTGGAATGCCTACTCACATGCTGGGGTCCACACTACCTTATCTTGCTTGTTTTTCCTTCTCAGGTCTGTGAGGGGAGCAGCTATGTTACTATAATTGGGGACAAACTTTCTGTAGTACCCTGCTGTCTCTAAGAATGCTCCCACCTGCTTTTTGGTAACAGGGGCAGGCCATGCCTGAATGGCTTTCACTTTGGCAGGTTCTGACCTGATCTTACCACTCCCCACTCTGTCCCAGATAGGAGACCTCTGCCATACCCACCTGACATTTGCTGGGCTTAATGGTCAACCCTGCCCTCTGTAATCTGCCCAGCACCTCCCTGACATGCTGAAGGTACTCTTTCCAGGAATGGCTGTAGATGGCAATATCATCTAGGTAAGCAAGGGCAAAATCTCCTGTTCCTGTTAGGATATGATCTGCGAGCCTCTGGAAAGTTGCTAGGGCATTTTTCATCCCAAAGGGCATCTTCATGAACTCATACAAGCCAAAAGGAGTCACAAAGGCTGACTTCTCTCTAGCACTGGGATTCAGGGGCACCTGCCAGTAACCCTTGATAAGATCAATGGTGGTAAGATCCTTAGCCCCACCCAGCTGCTCTAGGGCTTCATCTGTCCTAGGCATGGGGTAAGCATCTGACTCTGTGTGACTATTTAATTTCCAGTAGTCCGCACAGAACTTGGTGCTGCCATCCTTCTTAGGTACCAGTACCACTGGGGAGGCCGAGGGACTGCTGGACTCCGGAATTACTCCTAGTTCCAACATTTCCTGTATCTCCTCCATCAGAGTCTGTTTAACTCTCTCAGGCACCCTGTAAGGGGCCTGCTTAATAGGCCTTTGGGGTCCTGTATCTACATGGTGCTGCAGCAGATGGGTGCACCCTGGTTTCCAAGTGAACATGTCCCCAAACTCCTGTAACACTGCCCGGAATTTTTAAACCTGGGTAAGAGATAACTGCTGGGACACTACTACCCCTTCCACTGTGGTGTCAGTTTCTAGTCTCACTGAGGAGATCAGTCACCAGATCCCCCTCAGACTCCTCCTGCCATCCACTACAAATACTCAGCATAAGGGCCTCCCTATCTTGGTAAGGCTTCATCATGTTAACATGGTATAATTTGTGCCCCTGCCTCCTGCCTAGCAGTTTTACCATGTAGTTAACATCACTGACCTTCCTTACCACCTTGCAGGGTCCGTCCCAAGCTGCCTGCAGCTTGTTGTGTCTGACAGGAATGAGAACCATTACCTGCTGCTCTACAGCATGCTCTCTAGCTCAAGCATTCCTGTCATAACATACCTTTTTCTGCTGTTGGGCTTCTGCCAGGTTTTCCTGGACCAAGCCAATGAGTTCCCTGAGCCTTGTCCTGAGGTTTAGGACATATGCCACAACAGACTCCTTGTGGGATTTACACACACACACCCTCCCACTCATCTTGAATCAAATCTAGAGGTCCTCTCACCCTGTGCCCATACAACAACTCAAAGGGTGAGAAACCTGTGGATTCCTGAGGCACCTCTCTGTAAGCAAGCAACAGATGGGGCAAATATTTGTCCCACTCCCTCTTGAACTGGTCTGCAAATGCCCGTAGCATGGACTTGAGTTTAACCTCTCTACAAGACCATTAGTCTGGGGATGGTAAGGGGTGGTCTTTAGGTGCTTCACCCCACAGTACTTCCACAGACAAGCCAGCAGGTCTGACATGAAATTGGCACCTGTGTCAGTCAGTATTTATTTTGGGAAACCTATCCAGTCTAACAAAGCATTTGCCACCTTTTCTGCTTCAATGGAGGACAGAGTCACCGCTTCAGAGTATCTGTTAGCATAATCTACTACCACTAAGATATACTTTTTCCCTGTGGAACTTGGGGTACTCAGAGACCCCACAATATCCATAGCTACCCTCTGAAATGGCTCCTTAATCACAGGCAAAGGCATCAAAGGGGCTTTCACATTGTCTCCTGCCTTGCCTGTCTTTTGGCACTGATCAAAGGTCCTGCAGTAACCTGTTACATCTCTAGAAATCGCAGGCCAATAAAAGTTCTGCATAATACTTCTTTGTACATTTTATGCCCATATGACCTGCAAAGGGGATATCTTGGGCTCAGGCTAGAAGTGCCAGACAGTTAGCTGTGGGCACTACCAACTGCTGTATTCCCTCACCCTCTAGCCCTCCCTCATGGGCCCAGTCTGTATACAGTAACCCTTTGTCCCAGTATACAGACTCCCCTTTCCCTTGAGAATTAGGTGCCTCACTAGCTACCTCCCTCAGGCCTTGTAATGTAGGGTCTGGGAGCTGAGACAGTCTCAACTCTCTCTCTCTCTTTGTAACCCTTCCCAGCTCCCCTTCCCCAGGAAATCTGGTATTTTCTGACAGCGGTGCCCCACTGTCAGCCCGGGTACTACTTACTAATCTGTACCCTTGCAGTCACTCTGTCCAAAGGAACATCAGTGCCCACAAGCAGCTGTGGCTCACCTTCAGTCTCACTGTTACAGGGTAGTTCCATCTCTGAAGTAACCACCTCACCAGTCCTGGCTGCAAGTGTGTGGTCTGTCTGGGTCTCCCTCAGGCCACCAGACCCACATGGTTGGCTCCAAGCCTAACTGCATGTAACTGCAGGCACACAGGGTACTGGGTTATCAAAATTATTCCCTATCAGGACATCTGCAGGGATATTCTCAAACACACCTACTTGCTGGCTTCCTTTTCCACCCTCCCAGTCAAGGTGAACCCTAGCCAAAAGTATTTGGAATGGGGTCCTTCCTAAAGCTGTGACTGGAGTAGACTGCCAAAGCAAGTAGTGCTCCTCTGTAACCATTGCAGGCTTCACAATGGTTAGGTCAGAGGCTGTGTCTCTCTTAGCAAAGGCCTCTTTCCCATTTACCAAGATAGGCTACAACCTCTTGTAGTAGTTTGGTACCCTTGTTGCCTCAAGACAAATTACTGCTGGAATTTTGTCATTCCCACTCACTGGCTCTCCCACCTTTTGTTTTTCGCCTTGCCTCTATGGACATCTGTATGCTATGTGGCCTTACTGTGGCCCTACTGTTTGCATTTAAAACATTTAACTTTTGGTCCTGTACGTGTACCTGGACTAGTGGCTTCCTTGCTACTGGTGGACTCTGTTGGGGCAGTCTGGGCTGCCCACCTTGGGTTCCCTTAGATCCATGAGCAGCATTGGGTGTCCGTTTCCTGTGCATTGATGCCCTGCTTGCTAGGTATAGGTCTCCCTTCTTCCCTAACTTATCTGCAGTAGTACATTGTCTATCAGCTAACCAGATTATCATGTTCTCAGGCAAAGTGCTAAGGGCTTATTCCCTCACCAAAAGGTCTGCCAGCCCTTCATAAGTGGTGACCTGACATCCACTCACCCACCTATGAAAATAAGTGCTTAGTCCAGCAACATATTCACACACACTTTCATCTGCCTTGCGTCTGTGCTCACAAAACCTTTTTGTATAAGCTTCAGGTGTTTACTTAAAACATTCTAAAAGACAGTTCTTTACAATATTATAATTTAAGCATTATTTTACCGGCTCGAGGCAACCCTATATCCCATGATACTAGGCGATAACTCCCCAGATCTCGTTTGCTGCTTTCGCTTGCGAGGTGCGTTTTTTTACCGGCTCCTGGTAAGTCTTTATATATATATAGTGTTCAGTCACCCTTTTGAGTTAATTTTTCACCCAGTTGTTTTTTTTTTTCAATAGTTAGCAACTACCCTTAACTCTATTACTGTTTTATACCTTCCCTTTTTATCCCTTATATCCCTTCCCCTCCACTCTTAGGTTAGGCCTTAAGCCTGCCCCTTTCCTAAAATTTCTTTAGGGATTTTGTGGAGTGTTTGGGTGTGTCAGTATCCTTATTAACCTTTTCATTGTTATTTTATAGTTTTTTGAGTGTGTGTGTGTGTGTGTGTGTGTGTGTGTTTTTCTCTTACCTTTGTGACCCCTCGACACTGTTATGTCGAAGGAACCGAAGGAAACTAAGGTCTCAGGCTTTAAGAAGTGTGACTCCTGCTGTCAGAAAATGTCTCTGACAGACGGTCACACTTCTTGTGTTTACTGCCTGGGACCCCTGCACCTGCAGGACTCTTGTTCTGTATGTCATGCATTCAGTCCAAGAGTCCTGCAGGAGCGCAGGAACAAACTTATACTGAGGGGCTTGTTAAAGCCCGAGGGCTCCCCGACTAAGTCTGCGTCGGGGAGGCCCTCAAAACCAGCAAAACCGTCGGCTCCAAGTACTAAGCCTTCGGCTGCTGGCTCCTTGTCTGTGTCTAGATTGGGTCCGGCTGGAGCCGATCACTTTGAATCACAGGTTCCGGTCTCGGCATCTGGGGGAGCAAAGATACGGCCGCCGTGGCGTCTCGCACCCGGGGCCAGCCGGGGGAGGCAGTCGGACCCGAGCGGCGAAATGCGCAGGGATGCCGGGACCCCGGGCCGTCTCCACCGCGAGTTTGAAAGCCCCACTGCAGGTGCAGGGGTCCCATACATTCACTGTCGGCTCCGGCTGGAGCTGACGTGTCATCGGCTCCTTTGGCTCCATCTAAGAAGAGGTCAAGATCCCCTTCATTGGAGTCCATCCATTCGGCTCCGAGATCTCCCCTGCTCTCGGAGCGGAGCCATCGGATCCGATCTTCTCGGTCGTCCAGACTTTCAGATCACGACCTTGAGAGAGTGGTAAATAGGCTGTTAAAGTGTCAGGCATTGGCCCAGATGATCTGTAGCCCGTCTCATCAGATGGTAGCTATTACGACTCCACATAATTTTCCTCCTTCGACTCTCCCTCAGAGTTCGGAGCCAGAGCTCCTCGGCGCCGTGACTGTTGTGGCGTTGGAGCCGATACCTCCCCCTTCGGCTCCTTCGTCTTCCGCTCCGATCTCCTCCTTGATGCCTTCACTGGACGGATCCAGGCGTCTGATCTCTTTCGTCGGCTCCGAGGGGGTGAGTGGCATCAGACCATTGTCCGACCCCGTTCTCCCTCTCTGAGCGTCGGCGCTGGTGAGCTCGGCCCCGACATCGGCCTCGTAGCCTTCCCTGTTGGTGCGGCCTGGGGTTCCTACCTCTTCGGAGCGGGGACCCTCTGGCCTTTCTGATAGTGGAGCCTTCGAGGTGATGAGGAGCGTACTAGCCCCAGGGCATAGTCAACGGTCAGCTCCATCAGCTCCTCCCACTACAGTGCCTGCTGATGTCTCTTCTCACTCTCTTGCTCCCGGACCCACAGATCCAACGCCTCAGGTTTCTCCACTGGGAATTCCTTCCTCTTCCGAGGCTTCTCCTGACCTGTCAGCGGAGCCTCCGCGTAAGGGGACATGTAAGAGGGAAGCATGTGGACTCCCCTGAGTCCATTACATCTGACACCGACTTGGATGAGTCGGAGGGATCCCCAAAGTCCACCTCTGAGGATGTCTCTTTCTCAGACATCCTAGAAATCCTGAAGCAGAGGGGGAACTGGTCTTCCCTTAATCCTTCCGAGGATGAGTCGGTGTACCTGGAGGCGTTTGGTTCTCGACCCTCCACCTCCTGGGTGTCTCCGCCTTTCGACCCCCTTATGGAAGTAGTGGCTCGGAAGGCGTGGCCGGCCCTGGATTTGGTGGAACCCACCCCTCGGAGGCCATCTAAATTCATCACAGCACCAGTTGACAAGCAATTCCTAACAAAAGGTGTACCGGCTGATGCCATGGCGGTGGCTGCAGCCACCAAGAAGGAGCTAGCTGATCCTTCAGTACTTATCCATCCTCCTAATAAGGATTCTAGGACCATGGATAGGTACTGTAAGCGGATGTTTTCTTCAGCGACCTTTGCCATGCAGTCGCTGAATTACTTGTGTCACTTCACCCGCCTTCAGAGAGATATTCTCAAAGAGTTGGGAGAAGTCTTACAGGATCCATCAGCTGCTGGGTTCCAGGATAAAATAAACTCACAGCTTGGAACCCTGAACTTGATTGTTAACTCCTCCATGCGTCTAATTTCATATGCAGCCGATGGAGCGAGTAGGGCCGCGGGCACAGGAGTGGCCTTAAGGCGTCACGCCTGGATGCGGCTGTGTAATTTCGTGGACCCTTTCAAGGCGTCCTTCACAAATTCTCCTTTTGATGGTTTGGCTTTGTTCGGACCTCAAGTGAAAGACACCTTGACCAGATGCGAACAAGATGGCAAGACTCTTTCTTCCGTAGGAGTCCGTTTCTCCACCCCTTCAAGACCATACCCTAAGGGTCAGAAGGGTGGGAAAATGTGGTTCCGCAAATCTCAAGGAGTCACGCCTGACGCAAGAGGTCAGTTTACCCCCAGAGGCAGAGGGGGTAACAACAACAGACGCCGCCCTAGGGGCAGAAGGGGTCCACAGAACCAGGGTAGCAGGGAGCCTCTCTCTGACAAACCCTTCCAGCATCCCTGAGATGTTGCCTGATTGTCCACCTTCGGAGGCAGTCGGGGGAAGATTGTTACTGTACCCAATAGCCTGGCTTTCCCTTACTCAAGACAAATGGGTACAGTCGATCATATCCGAGGGTTACAAAATTCCCTTTATCCAAACCCCAATTCAGCAAAAGGGAACCCTTCCAGACGTTCCACCCGGTCTAAGGGAACTAGCAGTATCAGAAATATCAAAACTGCTAGCAAAAAGAGCTATCCAGCCAGTCCCAGCAGACCAACTAGGATCCGGAATCTACTCAAGGTTCTTTTTGGTACCGAAAAAGTCAGGGGACTGGAGACCAATATTAGATCTCAGCAAACTAAACAAGTTTGTAAAGAGACCAAGATTCCGGATCGTCACGCTACAGTCCATTCTACCCTTTCTGGGCAAGGACAATTGGATGTACTCCGTGGACCTTCAGGATGTGTACTATCACATCAAAATTCACAGGTGCTCCAGAAGGTTTCTCCGCTTTCGGCTGGGGGCCAGTCACTACCAGTTCAGAGCCCTGCCCTTTGGTCTCACTACAGCCCCCAGAGTGTTCACCAAATGTATGGCAGTGGTTACGGCTCACCTGAGATGGCAAGGATTCCAGGTGTTTCCATATCTAGACGACTGGCTCCTCACTGCCACCACCAGGCATCAACTTCTCCAAGCCAGAGCTTACACCATTCACATTTGCAAAGGGCTAGGAATCTCTATAAATTTCGAAAAGTCTGCCTTGTCGCCTTGTCAGTCTATTACCTTTATAGACACCAACTTGAACACCGTACAACTTTCAGCAAAGTTAACAGATCAAAGGGTCTTAGATATTCAAAACCATGTCCATGTTCTTCTTCAGAGCAAAAAAATTCAGGCCAGGTATGTCCTGAAAGTATTGGGTCTTATGGCGGCCGCCATAACACTTCTTCCCCTTGCACGTTTTTACATGCGTCTTCTACAGTGGATGCTTTTCGCCCAATGGTCTTTTCAGCAACTCCCCATGCACCACAAGATCATGATAACTCCAACTTGCAAAAGTCATCTGTCCTGGTGGATATTGTCCCCTCAAGTCCATCAAGGCAGACCCTTTGTTCCTCCTCCCCCAGTCGCCACAGTGACATCGGACGCCTCCCTGATCGGGTGGGGGGGGGGCATTTTCAGGGCAGGATGGTCCATGGCACTTGGCAACCTTTCGAACGCCACCTGCACATAAATGTCCTAGAGATGAGAGCAGTGCTTTTAACATTGCAAGCCCTCCATGACTCTCTTCCCCTAGGAACTATTGCAATCCAAATGGACAATATGTCCGTAGTGTGGTATATCAACAAGCAAGGCGGAACCAAGTCCTATCCCCTGTGTCGGGAGGCACTCAGACTTTGGCAATGGGCAATCTCCTCTTA
This sequence comes from Protopterus annectens, assembly GCF_019279795.1. NCBI lineage: Eukaryota > Metazoa > Chordata > Ceratodontiformes > Protopteridae > Protopterus > Protopterus annectens. The sequence continues at coordinate 516,534,387 of NC_056746.1, read as the reverse complement.
GTGGTTTCTGATAGCAACGCATATCCCCGGGAAGTCCAACATCATAGCGGACAGGCTGAGCAGAGCTATACTCATGCCACACGAGTGGTCTCTCAAACAATCTGTGGCGGAAGAGATTTTTCAGAAGTGGGGCCTTCCTTGCTGCGATCTTTTTGCTACACGCCAAAACAGCAAATGCCCCGACTTTTCACCCTCTTCCCCCTTCCAGGCCATCCCCTCAGAGACGCTCTAGTCCAAGATTGGCCTCGGGGACTTCTCTATGCCTTTCCACCCTTTCCTCTAATCCCACAAGTAATTCAGAAAGCAACCGCCTTGAGAGCCAAGTTGATTCTCATTACCCCTTATTGGCCTCGACAGATATGTTTTCCGTTCCTACATCATTATCTTTTGGTACAGCCTTGGCATCTGGACCCAGCTCCAGATCTGTTGACCCATCAATCGGGGCAGCTGCACCAATCCCTACATTCTCTCAACCTCACTGCTTGGTTGCTCCACTTCCGTCCTTAGCCAGGCTTCCTATGATTTTTAATCCCGTCCGGGATATCATAGTAGCTTCCCTTAAATCTTCCACCAGAAGGGTTTACACTAGTAAATGGAAACGTTTCTCCTTCTGGGCAAAGGCAAGGAATATAGATCCCTTTACTGCCCCAATTCATTCGGTCTTAGACTTCCTAGCCAAAATTTTTCATTCAGGGTCTTCTGCCTCTCCTGTAAAGGTTCAGTTGGCAGCCATATCGAATTTTCATACAGGCTTATCGGACCACAACATCATGTCCAATAAGCTTTGCAAAGCTTTCCTTAAAGGTGTATATTTACTTAAGCCTCCGATCAAAGACCCTCCACATCAGTGGGATCTTAATTTAGTCTTAACATCCTTGATTCTCCCCCCCTTTGAACCTGCGGTCTCCTGTTCATTGAAATTTCTTTCCTGGAAGACGCTCTTCCTAGTCGCCATTACTTCTGCTAGGAGAGTATCTGAGCTTCACGCCCTCTGCATTCGTCCTCCCTACTTAATCCTCCATAAAGACAGAGTTTCTCTAAGGACTAATCCATCCTTCTTACCCAAGGTGGCTTCACAGACAAATTTAAATCAATCAATTGATCTCCCAGTTTTTTTTCCCAAACTATACTAATAGAGCGGAGCAAAAGCTACATTATCTATATGTTCACCGCCAGCTCCGATACTATTTGGATAGAACCAAACAAATAAGGAAGTCTGATCAACTGTTTTTATCGTACGCAGAAAATAAGAAAGGCCTTCCTGTTTCTAAGGTAACCCTATCTAGGCGGCTGTCTTCTGTGATTACATCTATTTATCAACTCAGAGGCAGGGAATTAACTTCGAAGCCAAAAGCCCATTCAACTAGAGCACTAGCTACATCTACAGCTTTTCAAGCTAGACTACCAATAGACACTATCTGTGCGGCAGCCACATGGGCATCTCCTCATACCTTTGTTTCGCATTACAAATTGGACATGGCCTCCAGGGACAGAGCAACTTTTGGTTCCACCATTCTTAAGAGTCTCTTCCAATGAGCCACCCAGGATGAAGGTGCTAGGGACGCGGTCCCATCCAGCAAGAATGAAGGCGAGATTGACAACTTAACATTGAGAAGTTATGTACCTACCATAACGTTCCATGTTAGTTGTCTTCTCTCACCTTCTTTTTTGCATCCCACCCACCATCCCCCTAGCCTGGACAGACCGAGAAAATCTTCCCTTCCTTGAAGGGTCTTTTTATTCCCTTGTTCACCATCTAGGTGTCCTAGGATATATATATATATATATAGTGTAGATAACAATTTTTGGGGGTTTTTATCCCTCTTCCTCCTCCTTCCAGTTGGAGGATTTTGTTTTATTGGCTTATGCTAGGTTTTTCAGCTTCCAAACGAGATCTGGGGAGTTATCGCCTAGCATCATGGGATATATGGTTGCCTCGAGCCAGTAAAATAAGCTCTCGAGCTTTAGTAAATGGCCGAGTCGGAGCCGAGGATCGGCTCCGAACCCATCCAGCAAGAAAGAAGGCGAAAGAAGACAATTAACATGGAACGTTATGGTAGGTACATAACTTCTCATTACAGCTTTACCATGGAGTAAGAGGGTCAGGAACCATACCCAGAGCCCTTGGTCAACATTATACTGTTTACATACCCTTGCAAACATGTGACTGAAACTATCAGAATTATTTCCCTCTGTAAATTGTGGAAGAAATTTACTGACCTTTGTTGCTTCTGGAGTTCGGTTACTACCTTCCCCATTACCTCCACGACCCTGGGGAAGAGTCAGCATCTCCTTTTCATGTTGCCTCTGCCTCTCATTCTCCTCAGCTTCCAGACATCGCAGTTTCTCATTTTCCTCAGCATTCAGACATTGCAGTTTCTCATTTTTCTCAGTCTGTAGATGTCTCAGTCTCTCAGCCACTTCTATTTCCAAACGCTTGGCCTCCAGCTCAAGTCTCTTTAACTCCAGATGGAGTTTTAAGTCCTCTCTGGAAAGGTTGAACTGTCCATTTTCTGAGAGTTGTAAATTCCCAAGGCCAGTTTGGTTGTGCTCCTGATTGCTGGTCTGCAATGCAGCTGTGCCCAAAGCTACAATAATTTCTGCTTTAGTCAGGTTGGCATGTACCAGTCCTTTAACCTGGCACACCTCAGCCAACTGGCTCTTTGTCAGCTTGCCATATTCCTCTGCTGACATGCTTTCCTGCTCTCCCTGACTAACTAAACTAACAAAAAAAAATAAAACCATTGTGATGTGAAACTCTGAATGTTCACTGCGTGGCTGATTGAGAGTACAAACACCTTCAGTGACCACTGTACACAGGCTACAGAAATTCAGTATCCACACCACTACAAACCAGTTAATATGTGATGTGGCTATCTCACCACTATCGACCAATTAATATGTGATGTGGCTATCCCACCGCTTTCCACTAATTATTATGTGACTCCCCTGCACTGGCCCAGTAACAAAGGAGCCTCAGTTCTCACCACTGGCAACAGCTAGGGGGATGTACACACTGGGAGGATGACCAGTAAACACAGTAAAGTGCAATTTCCCTTAAGAGCACACAGAGTTCACAGTCAGTCTAGGGCTGGTTTCTCCCTCTTTTCTCAAGATCCCCAATAAGACTCCCCACTGGCACAGCTATAGGGTTGAGATCTTAGCCGAGTGGCCAAACCAAAACCTCCAGCACCCCCTCTATTCAGCCACTGCTTTGTGTCCCTGCCCAAGTAGCTGACACACACACACTTTGAGATTTGATTTATATACAAACACACACACACTCCTGGGAAAGGCTGGCACAGATTTGCTAGCTATACCCCCTTCTGCCCGGACTATAAGGTAGTTTCAGCTGCCACCAGCCAACTCTTTATCAGCTACTATAAAGCCCTTAACAAAGGGTGTCCAATCCTACTATGTAATATTACTAATAATCCAAATGGTAGTCTGACCAAGACCAAGGCTATTTAGGAATAACCTGTACAGTGTCACCAAATATATATGTGAGTACTCTCAGAGCTTAAATATGTCTCACAAATATTAGCCACAAAGATAGGTTTAAATATATTTAATAATAAATAATAAAAGAACAAGACAATACTCAGTAACTCAACACAGTGACTTTAGAGTTCAAAATCACAGGAAATATTTTAAAACAACATTGCAGGGAAATATTTTAAAACAACATTGCAGGACAATCTCAAATAAATACAGAAAACGTCTAATCGTTCCTAATATTCCTATCTATATCTAAGAGGGATACTATGCCCTAAGTCTTACTTACAAAACAACATGCTGGCAGAAGTGCAGATGATGATGATGAGTGGATGTTCTTGCTAGGTCCAAGACAAAATAACAAAATGCACAGTCTGTCTCTGAGAGAGTTCCCAAATTAATATCAAACATTACTGCTGGGCCAGCTTAGATGACATCACTGTTTGCCACCTGACTTCAGTTCCCAGGCTAAACAGAAACTTAACAGAATTTCACATCTGTGTGTTAAAAATGCATATCTCTCAGACGTTTGCCAGATCTTGGAAGTCATAAAACAATAAAACACTTTATATTTTAATCCTAGTAATTATTTTTTTTCAAGACAATAGAAGAACGTCTTGCTCTCCACATTGTGTCTGCTTCTGCGTTGAAACTGACAGATAACACCTGTTGTTTATGGCCCAGCTATAAAGTAACTTAACCTCAACTATTCTTAAGTTTTGTAAGTTAATCTTCTGTGTTCCAGTAGGGTATTCTGTGGTTACATTCTTGAAGCTCCGTTCATAACATACAGCTCTCTATAAATCATATCAATATACACAGATGACAGAATTATTTACCGACAGGCAAAAAACAAAACCAACTCCAAAAACGAAAAACACCACTGGACGGAGAACCACAGATAAAACGCAGCTTTATTTGGATTATCCTCACAACGATAAATGCAAGTCAAACAGATATCAAAATGAAGTCAACCACCAGGTTATTTAAGGAAGAATTTTGAATGAGGTTTTATCTGATGAAGTTCTATAATTTTGGGATGAAATCCTGTATTTATCGTTGTGAGGATAATCCAAATAAAGCTGCGGTTTATCTGTGGTTCTCCATCCAGTGGCATTTTTTCGTTTTTATAGAATTATTTACAAAATTCCAGATAGCTAAGCTTGGCTGCATGACACTTGTTTGCATAGAAGAGAATCACCAACATAATTTACTTCCTGTAAATATTTACTGTTCATATATCTTTAATCATATGTGTAAAACAGGTATGCCTGCATTATAATCTTTGTTCAAAACAAGTTTATTTGCATAGTACTCTCTGTTAAACTGCAGGAAAAATTTCAGGCTTCTTTGGGACGTTCTTCATATTTATTACACCAGCCTCTTCCAGAACCACTGTTTAGGCACAGACTCTGTGTACATTGAGAAGCCAACTGTTCTGACTTCCTTGATCATAACCTTTCATTTTATACATGACTTTGATGGCCTAATCAGCATAATTGACAATAATTCCTTTGGGAACACTGTCTAGCTTATGTAAAATGTGCATCTGTCTACCTTAAAAAGCATCACTATTGACAATATTGATACTATATGTACAATGACACTCTGTTTTCAGCAGTATTATTACAGTAGTTCACTTCAGACGCATCACTCAGTGAGAATTGTCACACCATGTTACATGGACCATTCCCAGATTTGAAAAATTCCCATTTCAAGCCGAGTGGATGAGCTGTGAACTTTAGGCATGCCATCTGCATCATTGAGAGATGCGCCTTACTGATGTTTTATGGTGAACTTAAATGGTTGCAAAAATAGCACTAATTCACAAAGCTTCATGTTCCTATTTGTGGCTAATGTTGCCATATTAGGGGGTTATGGCTTGTGACCAGAATGATATTGCTACAGTAATTAGAGCATCCATTTGCTTGCCAAGCATTCCATCTTGATAGTGGAATGTTTACTCCCTGTTTAGCTTGCAGTTTAGAAAGCATACAGGAGATTCTTCTTAGTGTCCTTTGCAGGTGCTGCCTATAGTCCTGTATCTGATGCATCAGTAAAGAGTATGAATTGTTTATTGAAATATGGGGATGTTAAATTAGGTTCTGAACACAGGAAGACTTCCTTAAACTGTTAACCAGAGCTCACCTTCACGACCCCTTCCAGTAAAATTGAACTACTTCCTATATTTTCGGAGAATTTATTAATACAAACATAAGGTTAAGCTGTTTCATCCATAATGTAACCAGACTTCCTCAGAACAATACTTCACACTAATTTTCTTATTTAAATATAAAATTAAAAGTCATATGATTAAAACAAACCCTTTTGTCTTAAAGGTTTGGTTAATTAGGGAATGTTTACTGTTGGCCTCTGTGTGTAAGAGACATGGGGGGCCAGCCTAAGGATGAATTTGTGATTTCCCATCCAGTCGTCAGGATTACATTTGAATAGGGTTAGGGATGGACTCTGCTTCACATGGATGGGGAACCCATTCCAGAGCATAGGGATCCTTTGAGTCACATATCTGTCTCTCAAGCATGTCCTACTAATTTTGCAGGCAACATTCAAATCCCTGGATCTAGTGTTTCTAGTGATGCTCATTTTGCTGATGTGCAGAAGCTCCATCAGTTCTGGATCTGAGGATGCTTCATATGCCAAACGCAGATTGCATCTCAACAAACTGTAGGAGACTGAGTCTAGAGGCATTGATCTGAGGCAATCTGTATAGAAGTGTGTGTTAATACCCTATATTCTCTTGGTGAGGAACCTCAATAGGCATTTCAACTGTTGCATATACCTAGTCAGGGGCATACCAGAGGGGGCATTGTACTCCATAATGGGTCTGATGAGGGATGTGTAGAGTGGTACACTTCCTTAGACCTGGATGCCATACCCTTTCTTATAAGCTGGGCAATATAGAATGATTTTCTTACTGCCTTGGCTATGTGTTGGCTAATTGACAGATTACTGTTTACATATGTTCCCAGATCTGTAATTAATGGGTCAACTCTTAGGGGTGTTTTATCAGTGGAGTAGTTTGCCTGGGTAGACGGTTTCCCAAAAGGCAGTTCTTTGCATTGAGTTTTAATCTTTAACACCAGTAATTTGACTGTGTTAGATCATCTTGCAAGATGTTAGTGTTAAGGGGAGAATTTATGATAGCTCTGAATTTGTAGTTGTCTGTGAACTTAGTGAGCCAGAGACATTAGCCTTGACCTCTGAGAAGTAGATGCCAAATGGGAGTGGGCCCAGCACAGACCCCTGTGGTATTCCACTGATGACCTTTCCTCTTGGTGGAAGTGGTCTCACCAATCCTGGCAATCCAGCGAGTTGTATAGGGATTTATGCCTAGTTTGGTTAGTTTGCCCACATTACCTGAGTGGGGTATTGTGTCGAACACCTCAGCTAGGTAGGTGGCTCATACTGTTTTCCCTTCATCCATTGCCTAGTTTACCTTCTCAGAGAAGTCTACCAGGTTAAATAGGCATGACTTTCCTTTGACAAAACCAAACTGGGATGGGTCCAGTATCTGTAGATTGCCAGTGTCTTTGTTTTTTTATTTTTTAAATACTTTTATTGAATGATCACTTGTGACACAGGCAAACTTACATTTATATATAAGTGTAATCAAACCATATTAGCTGTAAATGTGAACTTATTATTATACATCACGTATATTGCTGCATCATGTAGTCAAAGCAACATTACACAACTTGTTTTAATTCCTGCCTTCTCTTAAACCTCATTCCTCCTCTATAACATTTTTCTGCATGTGTAAAAACTGTATCAGGGCTGGATCTAAGGATGCTTCATATGCCAAACAGATTGCATCTCTACAACCTGTTGGAGACTGAGTATATAGGCAGGGCTGTAAGGCAATCTGTATAAGTGTGTGTTTTAATACCCTGTATTCTCTTGGTGAGAAACCTTTGTGGGCATTCCAACTGTTACATGTGTCTAGTCAGGTACATGCCAAAGGGGGTATTTTTTCTATATGACTTACTTTTACCGTTTTCTAAAGATCACACTTCTTGTTCTTTTATCTCTTTTCACTACTTCAAGTATAGTTGGTTTAGATTTTGATTTCCATTTTCCAGTAATTGCTTTTTTGGCACCCATCAGAATTAAACTTAAGGTCTTACTATGTCTAGGCAATTCAGATCCTGTATTCCAGCTAAAAAAAAATAATTTCCTTAGTTCTACTTATTTTCTCACCTAGTTTTCCTGATAGAGTACTCTGTAGGGAATTTTTAAAGTCTGCCAACTCATTACACTCAAAGAACATATGCTACTCGGTACCTATTTCTTCCCCATTATGCCTCCAATAATTGCCATCTCCCTGAGGAAAAATTCTTTGCAGTTTGTTTGGGGATTAAAAGGAACTATGCCCTCACTTCTAAGCAAAAATACTAAATCATCTAGATTTAGTTGCATATTTGGGAGCCATACATATGTCCTCCCATTGTTTTGTAGTGAATTGCATATCTAATGTCTCTTCTTAATCTTTTCTAACCTCATCTGATTGATTCCTATATTTATTGTGCAATATTTTATATGCCCTACTTATTATCCCCCTTTTTTGACAGCAGATTCTGTTCTAGATTCAATTAAAAATGCAACCAGTGCAGGTCTTTCATTTTGAATTCCCCTATCCCTTTCTATTTGTCTATACTCTGGTACCGATCCCTGATAGTGAAGGGAATTACTAGCTTACAATCCACATTTTTTTTCTTTGGCAACTTCCCATTCTATTACCATTCCCTCTCTAATTATTTGCTTCCAATAGCTTTGTTCCTTTGCTAGCTTCATCCAGTAAATTCCATCCCCCTCTTGCCTATTCTCTGTACCCCTAATTGCAGTCATCCATATTGGCAGAATCTCCTTTTTCCATTCCCATGTTTGTTTAGTTCTTGGTATACTTTCTACTGCTTTATGAATATAATATTCTGTATCGCTGCTGTTATTCTTCATAAAGATCTGCATCCACAATTCTATTCTTTCCATATTTTTTGAATTATTCCTCTGCTTCGTCATCATCCCTTTCCACTTTGAATTGGGAAATGTAGCTTTCTGCTTGTGTTATGTATAAAAGCCTTAACTGTGTAGCTGTAAAATATCCCTTCAAATCAATTAATCCTAAACCTCCTTGTTCTGTTGGGAGAATCAATGTGTCCCACTTGATGCTTGGCCGCTTCCTCTTCCAAATAAAATCCTTCATCTCTTTATTAATTACCATCCACAACTTCTCCTCTGGTTGATAAAATATGTTTGACCTGTGTATAAAATTAAAGGGACTAAAAACATTTTTATTGCTTGTATCTTGTTATCCATATCCATAAGAAAGAGCTTGCAGTTTCTCAGTTTTAGTAATATCTTTTTAGTTTCCTCCCACATATCCTTAGCTGCCATAACAGAATCCTCTTTAATCCATACTCCTAAATACTTCATTTTATCATGTCCCCATAAACTGGGGTATTGCTGAACATATTCATGTGTGGATACATAGTTTATAGCTACAGCCTTTGTTTTAATCTTGATTAATTTTATATACCCCTCCAAAAGCAGAACTGTTTCAGAATGTTCTACAACACTAAGATGTCCCTTTCTGGTTCCATCAGGTACAAATAATATCATCTGCAAGTAAAGACAAGTTTTCTTGAGCACCATACCGATTATATCCTGGAATATCTGAGTCCCTTATTTTCTTTGCCAGTGGTACTAAATGTAATGCAAATAACAATGTGGAGGAGGACACTCCTTTCTGTATACCCTTTTGTTATACTGCTAGCAGTCCTCCAGTCATTTAATTTCATCTTCTATCTACATCTACTCCTCAAGAACAAATGCATCTAGGCATTTCTTTTTTAACCTTATAATGATAGGACTCTCAACCTTATTTCTGTGTGCCACAATTTCTCTTTAATCCGTTGCATTATAATTATTGTATTTTGTTTTTTGTTATAACTATGTATTCCTCAAATATTGTATGATGCCTTATTGGTTCTAGCTATGTATAAGACAACAACATTATTTCTCCAGTTGTTTAATATTTTGTGTATTTCTAACTTTCTTTGTAATGGAGCTTTTCTCCTCGGGTCTCTGCTGAAAAAGGGCATGTTGCCCAACCAGACTAACCCGGTTAACACGTCAAATAAATAAATAAAATTTTGGTTCCTCTGTTCAGACACAAATTGTCAGAGAGGAACCCTTCCACTTTGATTTTTTTTGCTTCTGAACCCTCATATATTCTTCTAATTAACCTTATTATTGTATCAGGAAATGCAAATGCTTCCACTGCTGACTCATAAAATCCCATCTTAAACTGTCAAATTCTTTCTCTGCATCAAGATCCACCAATAACAGCAGTACTTTGTTACATTCTGCTTCCCTCTGGATCATCATTGTTCTGTTAATATTGTCAACTGTTTGCCTCCAATCCACAAAATCCCATTGGTTCATATCTGTCAATTTTGGCATCACTTTTGCCATTCTTTTAGCCATTATAGATATAAAAAAACTTTATAATCCTGGTTTAAAATTGAAATGGGGCTTTATGAAGCTAGGTCTGATGGGTCTTTCCCATCTTTAGGTATTACAGCCACCACAGCTTTTTTCCAGGATGTTAGTGTTAGATAAGCTAAGATTTAACCTATCTGAACCAGCTCATCTGGCTGACTTGAGGTTCTTAACATGGAAGACACTTCTGCTGATTACTCTGTCCTGTGCAAGAAGAGTATCTGAGCTGCAAGCTCTTATGGTGGGTCGCCCTTATCTCATTTTCCACAAGGGCAGGCTTTCTTTGAGATTTAAACCTTTTTTATGCCTAAAGTGGTATCTGAGTTTACTTTAAGCCAAACTATCCATCCCTCGGTGTTCTTCCCTGAACCTAAAAGTGAGGGAGAAGGGTTACTTCATACCCTAGAGGTACACAGGCAACTTGGGCACTATCCTCAGAGAGCAAAATTTGTCAGAGCATCCGATCCGTTCTTTATTTCTTGTGAGGCTAAGAAGACGGGACAACCTGTGTCAAAGCAGACTGTTTTCAAGTGGTTGTCTCAGGCTGTAGCCTTTTGTTATTCTGACAACAACAAAACTATTCCAGGCAGAGTCAAGGCACATCCTACTAGGGTTTTGACTGGGTCTGTGGCGTTTTGGCATGGGTTGGATTCGAAGTATTTTAGAAGCAGTAACTTGTTCCTGTATACATACTTTTACAAAGTACCACAGTCTAGAATCCTTCTTCAGGCCTAGGTCAGGCTTTCCTAGGACCACTCTGCAGGTGCTCCTGAAACCTTCCCATTCCACCTCCCAGTTGTTCTAAGCTATGATAATCTACCCATATAGTTAGTACAGCTGTTTAAGTATATTTGCCATAACAGTAGACTTTCAAATGATCACTGCAGCAATAACTGCTGCCTCCCCTTGGGCTTTTTTATGCCAGGGTGTGGATATTTGCATTTTGTTGTACCTAGCAATGTTCTTTCAGGGATCAGCCCCCCTGTCTCTTGGTATGCCAGCTCTGAATGGTTTGCACACAAACGGTCAACTCAGCTTGAGCTGAATGACTGTTGGGGTGTGGAAAGTGCCGTGAAATTTTCCGAGCTGGATGGCTGTTATATCCAGTGCAGGATGTAACACCTATAGCTTGGGCTACTGCAGTATTGGTCATCTGAACATCTACTGTTATCAAAAGTATACTTACACAACTGTACTGCCTATTCGACCTGCTTAGGGAAGGAGATGATTAGAGAAGCTGTCATTGAGGCCATTAAAGGCTTTTCTAATTTTAGCATTAGCCCCATCCATTAATGGATTACAAGGGAACCTGTGTTACTGCGAGGTCCTTTTCTGCCTTCTTCTGCATGTTTAGGGCTCGCGTGCTCCTGAGGGCTGCTGTCATTGGCTTGGGTAACACCTGTGTATCTGGTTATGGTTGTGTCTTCTGCAAGCCTCCACTTGCATTTGGCAAAGCAGCCACTGGACCACCAGCCCTTCCTTCAGGGTAAATGAGTGAGCATTTGCTGTTCACTCCTTCCTTCCCTACCTGGATTTTCTAGTACTGAAGCTGCTAATCGAGCTTGGGGTCATCCTAGCCAAAACTAGAGCTTTATACATCTACGAGAGAGGTGGACTTTCATTTTTATGCTGCAATGTATAAAAAAGATTTTTCATTCAGAGTAAAGATGCAGTTGCTGCTTTTTGTTTGAGGCAAGAAGCACGCTTTCCAAGGTTGGTTTATAAGCAGCAGTAACATTATTTGAAAATTCCTTGACACTATATCAAATTATTTTAGAGCCGGAGACATTTATGTATAGGGGATCAACAATTCCATAAGTTGATGGGTTACTTTCTAGTAGGGTTTTGTCCATTATTCTTGAAGGCCTTTATTCCAGAAAAGATGTACAGGGATTAAGTGAGATTCTTTTATGTAGAGCTGAAATACACTTTTTAATTTTTGCAGTATGTATCTGTAAACTTTAATCAGAATTCATGTAGCAACACTCTTCAGCTTTTGTGTTAGACAGAATTCTATGTCCTTGGCTTCTATTAAGGTTTGTAAAAATTTTCTTATAGGCACTTTCCTTCTGAAGCCTCTAGTTAGAGAATATATACTTTATGCTGGAGATGTTTGTTCCCCTCTTTGAAGTCTTACCTTCAGCTTCTGTGCACCTGAAACATGCCTCACAGAAGACCTTATTTCTTCAGAGTATTTTATCAGGTAAAAGTTTCTCTGAATTACAGACTCTCCCAATGATTCAAAGGAACACACACACACACACACATACACACACACACACACACACACACACACACACACACACACACACACACACACACACACACACACACACACTCACACGCTCCTACGTATACTCACAGACCCCCCCCCCAATTCCTTAAAGCTTAGCTGCCTGCATTGTGCATATTTCTATAGGAGTGAATAGGTAAATGCCATCCTTTGATGGCATTCACTTTTTCCTCAGAGCAGAATTCTATATATTTGGGCAATTCAAATTGATATACTGAGCAAATAGGGGCCTTCAATATTTCTGAGGGAGCAGATGATTGTTTTAACATTAGCCACTCCCCAGATTGTTGCATTAGCATGTGATTTCCCCAGCAAGACTGCTGTGCATGCCATGTTCCATGCAAGGGGAAAATGATAATGGGAGAATGGTCACCCACACATTGGCCTAGGTTGCTTTTGAAGACTGTCAGGGAGGGCTGTGTTACATCAAACCCAGATTTGATGAATATGCTTCACCTCAAAAAATCTAGATCCCTCAGAACCACAAGGGCGGGAGACTTAAACCTTGACACGGTTATAAATAGAACGTGCTGGAGGGACAGATTCATCACCCAGAGACTCCCTATGCTGTGGAACAAAATCCCGGTACATGTGAGGCAGAGCACCTCTCTGGTCTTGTTCAAGAGGAATCTTGACCAATGGATGGGAGATTGCAGATATACCCCAGGGATTACTTCAGCGTCACTGCTTGACAGAGGCACAGCAAAATGATAGGCATAGTTTTTATTCAAACTAAAGGGGTGGCGAAAGCCACATAACTATGGGCTAGGCTTATAAATGCCCTTGGGCAGATAGCCTAGTATGAACCTATGAACCTATGAACCTATGAACGTGAATTGGAAGCTTGTTCCAGAGAAGTCGAAGACTGTGGGAGATGTGTCTGTCTCTCCAACATGACCTGTTCAAGTCAGAGGCTACATTAAGATCCCTGGAATGAGTGATCCTCCTTCAGTTTGATTTACGAATGTATAGCATTTCCATCAGGACAGAGTTAGAGACTGCCTTGCAAGCCAGGCATTGGTCACCCCTTAGCAACCTGTAGGAGATGGAATACAGTGACAGGGCTTTCAGTCTTTTTGCGCAAGACTTGTTTTGTGTACCCTGTAATTTCTTGGTGAGAAACCTCTGTGGTCTTTCCAGTTGTTGCAGGTGTCTGGTGAGGTACATGCAGTAGGGGAGCATTGTACTCAGTGATTGGTCTGATGAGGGTCAGTTGTTCTGGAGACTATAATGTGTCTCAGCAAATAAGCCCATAAGGCATAACGCCACAAAATTTAACGTATTGGTCATAGGTGACTCCATTGTGAGACACACCGATGTTCCTCTCACCAGGTTGGATAAGCACTGGGTTATGGTTAGCTGCATGTTAGGTGTTAGGATCCATGAGATCACTCAAGCACTCAAGTTACTCAACCACAAGTACCATATGACTCTGTCATAGTCCATGTGAAGGTGAATGATTTGAGATGCTTCTCACTGGACTATGTGAAGAGAGACATTACTCAGCTGTCATATTATGTGTCACAAGCAGGAATTCCTCTTTTCCTGAAGAGATTCAAGATTCTGAATTTGAACAGGAAGATTCAGGGTTTTGTCCTCAGATTTTGGATTCAGACTCCGAGGAGAGCACAGATTTTGATTCTCCCTGTAGGGGTTTCTCTTTCTCTGAGACTGTTGCTAGAATGCCCCATTGTTTTCAGTGGGAGAAAACTGAGGTTTCTCAGTCCCTCAGAAAATAATAGAGTTGTAATGGAAGGATTTTCCAAAACCTACACCCATTCCTCCTGTCCTGTCTGCTTTAGAGGAGGTGTCTTACTGCCTGCAGTTCTCCTGACGGTCATCCAACTGTCCCTAAAAAAGCAGATAGGGTTTATGAAGTTCCTCATTGTTTCCAAACCTGACTCATAGCTTAGTTGACTCCACTGCTGCTGAGCACTTTGTTACTTCCAATCCTAGTTTTCTTTTTAATAAGGGCAGGAAATTATTGATAGGTGTGGGGAAAAAAGTGTTAACTTTGCAACTTTGATTTTCGGAATTTTAAATTGTCAGTCTCATATGTTAAAGTTTGTTCTGACAAATTATAACAGTATCAGGACTGTTTTATCTACAGTTTCTTCTTCTGTTTTATGCTTTAAAAACTTTAGTTTCTTCTATTGCACAGGTCAGTTGCTCCTTGTTTGCACTGTGTATGACTGTGTTGATACTTTGCTTGGCTTCATTCCCAGAACCGCTCAGGTGATGCAAAAAAAAATAAGATTTGAAATTATTCCTGGGATAGAGATTTAGTGTTTGGCCCACCTGCTGCAGAGGTGATTAAAAAGTATGATGAAAGGGACAAGCTGATCCAAAGAATCTCTAATATTTTCAGGCCTCCTTTTACAAATTATTCGAGGGATTTTCTTTCTCTTCATCTAATTTTGGTGAAACAGAATAAACTGTCTCAACAGAATTCAGGTAAATAGACATTTAAGAAGGAAGTAGCAAGGGGGTTCCAAAAAGAAGTCTTAAACCTCCCAAAGCAAAGGACAGTCCAACAAGTCTGAATAACTATTCAATAGAACTAGTGACTCCATCCCACCCTGGTCCCTTTTCTCTTCCAGAAAGTCTGAATGTCCATTTTCTCTTTGACAACACAAATGTCAGACAAATGTGTTCTAAAAATCATCCATCTGGGTTGCAGGTAAAAGTTGGAAGAAATTCCTCCCTTCCAGGGTGGGTCACTCCTCATCCTGCAGATCAGACTGTTTTATTTTCACCTGTTCTTCATCTCATGCTGTCCAAAGGAGTGATATAACCAGTTCCCTCATCCCAGGTGGTAAAGGGGTTTTATTCAAGGATGTTCATAGTGCCAAAGAAATAAAATGCTTGGAGAACAGTACTTGATCTTTTCTGTGGCCCTTATGGACAGGTGCAATTTGTAGATGCCCTAAGTCACAGGCATATACCAAAGACATTCTAGCCTGTGAGCATTGTTAATTGGGAACATTGGGCATGAATGGCTGGGCTGAAAAAGGCCTCTTCTGTGCCCTTCTGCCTCTTTACTTTGATGAAGAGATCAACATAACATGGCAGTGAGTTCTGCTCAAAGTCTTTTAATTTTCCGTCTATACCTTTGTCAGTGGTCCCTAAATTGTTGCATATGAATTTTATGTGTACTTAAGGGCCATGCTGATATGATATATATGGATCAACTGGTCAACACCCCCACCAGAGGTGACAACATATTGGACCTAGTCATCACCAACATGGGCAACCGGTGTTCCACACCGGAGGTCAACCCCTCACTGGTTAGATAAGACCATAGACTAATCACTCTGGATATCCACATTCCGCCCCCACCCCCAATCAAAGAAACCACCGTGAAAAACTTTTCAAAAGCAAACTTTACATTACTTAAGACTGAGGTGGAAAGGTTCACAGCCCCCATGCTAAAGGACAACACTGTCCAAGCTGCTGAATCCCTTACAAAGACACTCTCTGATCACCTGCAAGCATGCATGGATCGTGCTATCCCAAGCAAAACCAAGACTCACTCCTCCAAGAAAAAGATACCAGTCTGGTGGGCCCCTGCTATAAAAAAGCTATACGATAGAAGGAGGAAACTAGTACAGAAAAGAGTAAAATCCCAAGAAGGAAAGACACCCCTGATCAGTGTCAGCAAGAAATTATGATCCCTCCTAAAATCATCCAAGGCTAGCTTCGAAAGAAAAATTGCCAAGGACTCCAAAGATCACCACAAAGCGTTCTTTAGCTATGTCAAGAACCTAAGTGGAAACTCTCAGATCTGGTCTGAGTTAGTGCAGAATGGCACAAAATACACTGAACTGACTGATTTTGCCAACATTCTGGTAGACAGGTTTAGTACAAACTTCACCCCCCTCTCACCCCTAAAGGGCCCATAACTATACCAGAAGAATGTAGAGCCCCGGCAATCACTGACACACAGGTTAAAACAGCCCTGTCCAAAGCCAGAAACACAGCTGCAATGGGACTGGATGGTGTCCCAGGCTGTCTCTTACACGAGTTCTTGGACCCCTCCTGTTCGGTATATACAGGCAAGCACAGGAGGACTATGGCTGACCAAGTTCGCAGATGACTGCAAACTGGGGGCCATAATTGACTCTCCGGCTGATACAGACATCCTCCAGAAGGGTCTCACTGAGACGAATACCTGGTGTCAAAATCATGGCCTCAAGCTAAATGCCAAAAAATGCATAGTCATCCCCTTTGGGAAAAACAAAGTACCCGCGAACTACCACATATGTGGTAGTCCCCTAAATACAGAAAATGTAATAAGGGATCTGGGGACCCAAGTAGATAGTAATCTCTCCTTTGATAATCATATTGCCAAGGTGGTTAGAAAATCCTTCTATGTGGCCCACCTAATCACAAAAGGGTCCACATCTAGAACAAAAGAGCTTATTGTACCCCTCTACTCATCACTCATTAGACCCATCATAGAGTGCAACGCCCCATTTGGGATGTACCTTACAAAACACCTGCAACAGCTGGAAAGACCACAGAAGTACCTCACCAAGAGGATTACTGGCCTGAAACAGATGCCCTATGCAGCCTGACTGAAGAAACTCCAGTTGTACTTGGTTGCATACCGCTTACTCAGAGGTTGACATACAAGGCCATGTCCAACCCAGAATTGAGGGACATGCTCCAACTAAAAAAAAACAAATTCCCCAAGAGCCACACGCTCTAGGGATCTAAACCTCACCACAATGATAAATAGGACATGCTGGTGGGATAGATTCCTGTCCCAGAGATACCCCATGCTTTGGAACAGGATTCCAGTCTACATTAGGCAGAGCCCCTCACTAACACTCTTCAGGAGAAACCTTGACGAGTGGATAGGAAACAGAAAATTTACCCCGGGGATCACTGCAGTGGCTCTGCTGGACAGAGGCACAGGGAACTAATGGCTCTGCTGGACAGAGGCACAGGGAACTAATCTAAGGGGGCGGCGAAAGCCAACACATTCTGGCTAGGCTTATAGATGCCCTTGGGCAGATAGCCTAGTACTTCCCTATAGCTGAAGTAAATCCCTCCCCTTCCCCCCACAAGAGTACATTTTGTGGTGGCTTATATTCTGCATAATAGACTAAGGCATTAGATTTTTAACGTGTAAATTAAAAAAAAAAGAAACTGTCATACAAGACATGGCCTTGGTTTGTTTTGCTTCAAGTCATCTAATTGTTATGACTCCATACTGCCTGAAACACCCAGCTGGTATTTTTGCAACTGCTGTCTTCTGCTCCTGCTTTGTAATTAGTACTGTTATCAATTGTGTTGCTGACTTTAGGAAAGAGGAATTAAGAGCTGTGAAAAAATGTTTTCAAGCAGTAATGTTTGTGTCTTTAGGCTTTTCCCGGTTAGGGGTCGCCACAGCGGAACTCCGGTCCGCTAATGATTGGCAGTAGAGTTTTACGTGCTGGCTTGCCGGGCATAATGCACAACCTTCAACGAAGGAACGCCCGTTCACGCATGTCGCCACATAGAAGACGCTCTAACTGAGGATCAAACAGGCAACGTCTAACTGTGAGGCGACAACGCTACCGCAGCACCACCACAGCAGTACGTTTTCAAGCAGTAATACTGGCACAAAAAGTTAGTTTGTGTGTGTGTGTGTGTGTGTGTGTGTGTGTGTGTGTGTGTGTGTGTGTGTGTGTGTGTGTGTGTGTGTGTGTGTTTTTAAAGGAAAATTGTAATAGCTGCTATTTCTGTGTGGTTTCCATAGAATATGAACAATCTGGTGAGAATAGATGTTATAAAGGTATTCATAGCCTTAACTTTACACTGATGATTAGCTGCTGCTCCATCAGACTCTGTGTACTGTCTGGATTGCTTTGTTAGTTCCCTTGTCAGTATCAAGAATTCTCACAACATAATGTGACATCCTTCCTGCAAAGCTCACCACTGTCACCTTCAAGAGGGCATGCAGACTTACCTCATTACTGTTAGTCTATTTATTCATGTCCTGCCAGGAGTGGCCTTAGGTCAACTGGTGCCCAAGGCAAAAGGGCTCCACGGTGCCCCCACCACACCACCCAGTGCCCCCATCCTGGTCTACCTACACCAAATAACCACTGAAAAAGCATCCCTTCTAGAGCTGTGCCCTAGGCAGCCGCCTAGTTGGCCTATGCATAAGGCCGGTTATGTGTCCTGCAAGGGGCACCAGCTGTACATGTGGCATTGTTTTGGTGGCTTGTCTGTATGTATTCTAATATGTGGATATTTCACTTCCTAAATACCAAGATTTAATTCCAGCAGTCTCCAGCTTAAGACATTGTGACACCAGACTGTTTGTGTTCACTTTAGAATAAGCAGTTGTATGTACAGATACTCGGCTTGGTTAACAAAGAATAAAAATATATTCATACATACATAAAAGTGCACCCAGTTTTTTAAGAGAAGACCTCTCCTCACCAAAAATATTCACATGCATATGAGTCTGTTGCTGTAATGTACTGCTTCTAATGCATGTCTTATGAACACAATATTGTTATCAGTTTAAATTGAAAGTTGCTTTTGTTGACTTCAGGAAATATTGAACAGTCTGCTTGCCAAGTCTTCTTGTGGTGTTTGAGCTGTGCTTACATGGAGTTAAGTAGGGCTTTGTTTTAATGCTGAAGCTTATGGAAATTCTGAAAGCTTTGGCATTAGCTGCAGGAGTTGTCTCCAAGTATTTTTGGTTTAGAGTTAGAGTATGGCTAGGTAAGACAATAGTTTAAATGTTTTTCATGTGTGCTGGTATATGTTCATTGTGTGTATCTGAGCGCCTTGTTTAGTGGTACTGTTAGGGGAAAGGATATTCAGTAAAATAATTTGTATGGTTGGGATTAGGGACAGTGGAAGGGTTAGGGGTGGCACATATGAGTGAGGTTGTACAGGCTGTGCATCCTTAATCATGTATGCTAACCCTTGGCCTCCTGCTGCCCCTAACCCCAGTTCCTCACAATACCTTACCAAAAGCCCTCTCCTAACAGTATTATTGTTGAGACAAATTCTGTCTGAAAAGTATGGTAGGGTTTTGCTTTTTTTTTTGTTTGGGTGATTGCAAAAATAACAAAGCATTTGTTCTGTTTTGCAATTTTTTAAAAGATGTTCATGAGTTTTGATGTGTAGTAATCGATGTAATCTACACTGATGTGTCTGCACATTGATTTAAATGATTAAACCCTATTACATATATATTGTGTGTATGTATGTAATAAATGTATAATGTATAGGTATGTGCAAATTTATATGTACACACAGAAACATACTTAACGCATGCATATATATATATGTACATGTGCATATATACATACATACTTAGGAACTTAAATATTCCACCTTCTAGAAATTTATTGTCTGGTGGTTGCTGAAAAGTAATACAGTTAGACAGGATTTAGGTAACACTGGTTTTATGGTGAATTATTTCGCTTTCACATATGCATTCTAACTATACAAAAATACTCAAGTTGAAGAACAGTAGCACTTTGGTGGTCCATTATGTAAATGACCCTGTTTCTGTATGTTATTGGTTGCAGTTAATTCAGTTAGGGCAGTGAAAAGTCTAGATCTGAGTGTAGATGTAAATTAAATTGCTTTTCCTTTTGATTACAAGATTACTGCTTTCTGTTGCAACAGTATGCAAGCAAAATGTTTTCTAGTTAACACTCTAAGAGCATAATTAAACTCTAAATTTGTGAAGGGCAGACTGCAGTCACAGACCTCAAGTCAACAGAAACAAATTAAGTCAAAAGCATGTGCTGGCTAGTAATATTGGAAGATGCATTCATAATAAAATGATTGTAACGTCAGAAGAGAGGAAAAGGCAAAAGCCCGCGAGAGCAATCAGAAATGATATAGTGTTCTGAATAATATTTAGGTTTTCCACTTTCTTTATTTCTTTTTCATACAGAATGAATGTAGCTAGACGTATATGTAGGCATTTATGATGCTGATTTATTAGCACCAGGGTACTGTTTTTGTGAGTCTTTTATGCTGTAAAAAGAGAAAAGCTGCGCTGAGGTACACTCAGGCCCCCTTTCCCTCCAGCTCATCACTAATTCAAGGAAATGAATTGAATCTGAAGCTGTTATTACGATTGTTTAATTGCTTTAGTAGCCCTTTTCAGTTTTATATTTTCCTGTTAATTTAGGGTTTTGATTCGTGTGCAATGAGTCATACCTACCATACTGTTTCAGCTGTCAGCTGGGTTGGCCAGTTTTAAAACATTAATTATCAATGCTGTAACTAGGAGCCACTTGAGGTTCAAAATACATGAATTAGTAGCTTGAAAAAATGCATTTGCTTCTTCATTTAGGCTTCTGATAAAGGTAAAAGTTCATTCATCTGATTTTCCTTGGTAAAGTACTTATCGGATTTGTTACCCAGTAATACTAGCTGAACAGTTCTCTGTAGAAAGCTTCACATCAGTAAACTGAATTGTTTGTATGTGAATATATACTTTTTAGTTTGCAGGTTCCATGTACCTTTCTATGCTGTAATGTTCTACAAAACTCACTTGACTATAACATTATATATAAATTGTCAATGCATATGCTCCCTGGGGCATGTAGGAAATTGCCCGTTACCATGGAAACAGTATGCAAGCCCTTTCCTGGTATGATTTGTTGAAATTATCCAAATTTAGCTGCTGTAGGCTTAGTCTGAATGGAAATGATAAAGTTTATAAGCTGCTTTCACTCATTTACTTAATAGTATTATGCTTGAAATGGTTGCAAGGTTATTTGTATTGACTATACTCAATAAACATGTAACAATATCCTCTAGTAACAGGTAGGGTCACAGCTGTAAAATGGGCATCTCTGTTGAATCCATGGTAAATACCTGGTCAAAAATTAAATAAAGAAGAAAATTCACATTCACCCACTGTACCCTCTGCCCTTACAGTTAAGCAAATTCTCAGGCCTAGTTAAACAACAGAGTGCAGTTCTTCTACCTTTCCTGGGTGATGCTATTGTCCCTTGGGCATAGTCAGCAGTTGCACCTTCAAAAATGGGATGGATACATTTATTTTGAAATAGCAGTAAAATCAAGTGGGTTGTTCCATAAATATGCCTACATGAGGAAAAGTCGTTCCTCATCCAAATGCATGTATTGTCTTGAAGCATGCTCGTAGTATTGTGAAGCAAGCATTCGCTTGCATTGCTTGTGAGCACAGAATTTGTATCTGTCCTGTTTGTACAGTTTTCTAAACCTATATTGTGTAGGAAGGAGTATTTGAAGTTCCACTTGACAGAGCAGTCCTTTTCAGCAAAGGATACTTCTGAGGTTTTTTACCTCTTCTCTGTCTGTTTCTCCTACACAACAAACTTCTCTGTTTATAACAGGTATGCCATTCTATTCCAGAAATGACAAACCAATTAAAACATTCAGATGTAGGCCTCCTAGATATATCTTGATGATTGCTGTCTTCAAACCATTAATAAACCAGTACAGAAAACCAGAGGGACATGAAGACAATCAATCATTTATAGAAGGTACAGGGGCATCCTCCAGTCCATCTCTTGTTGTTTAGAGAGGTAACGATCAGCTGAGTTGTGAGACAAATGCACATTTTTAGTTGAGACTGATGTGAATGCAGACACTGAGGAGTTCAAGCACAACTCATTCTTTATCGACAACAGTCCTATCTCATGAGCTGACAGAATCAATCCCAAACCATCAAAGCTACTATTTGCCAGGGCCAGTATCAGGACTGGGAAAAGCAGTCCATTACTTGTCCCAAAAGGCAACCCCCTGCCACCTAGGCTGAGAAGACAGTTGACCCTCAAGATTGACATTGGGAGCATTGATTGTGAAGGGTGAAAGGCCAGATTATAGCGTGGTCAGTCCTGCAAAGATTTGATCCAACACTGACACTGAAGGATCTAGCCAGAGATTCCTGTCTTGAGTCCCAGGGCCAAAGGCTGCACAGATGGCACTAGTGCCAAGGTTATCTATGTTGACTGTAAGGTTGATGTTGATAGCATTGATGATCCAGTATTGGCCTTCTAGGGACATGATCTTGTAAGTGGCCCAAAGACAACAGCCAAGATGGTGGTGCAGGAAAACTTGGCGAAGGAGAGACTCCTCTAACCACTCTGATATTAGTGGAGAGAGAACCTTGAGACCACATTTGCTGTATCCTGAAGAATGCCTGCATCACTGTAATCCATGCCAACTGAAATGCTACAAAGAGGCCTGATAAACTCAAAGGAAGGAGCTCTGGAAGACATAAAAGTGGCTTGATGTTTAAATCAAGTGCTAAGCCAATGCCAATAAGATCAGGACTGAAAACACAGGACCAGGCAGTTCGAGCCCAACATTAACACCAAAAAATTCAACAGTTATACTGACACAAAAATCCTAACTCCTAGCATAAGTGCTAAGAACTATATCCTCAGTGAGACCAATGTCATCAGCAGTGTCAATGGCATAAAGTGCTATCATTTTATGTTTTTCATTTATATAAATGTAAGATTGCCTTTGTCATATGTGAACATTTAATAAAGATGTTTGGGGGGTGGGGGACAATGTCAATGGCATGCTAATGCCGAATACCAGAAATATTGGCACTTACCAGTAAGGTGATGAAATTGACTCGAGTTTACACTGACATCTCCCAGTGCTACGAGTAATGAGGAATGAGGCTAGAATCCTCAAGTACTTGTACCAAAACGCTGTGGTACTTGAGAAGAAAGACATACAGTTCTTTTTAAGGTGGGAAGATTGTTAAAAGACTCCCTTGCTCCTCCCCCTCTGTACTGCAGAGGAATAAATCATAATTATGTTCCAGATGACCAGTGTTTGACTAGTTGGCACAGGAACTGGAGGGAACAGTATGGGAGAATGTGAGTGAACTGCATACGGCTCTCCCATATTACAGAGAGGGAGGTACAGTAGCTTGGCTCACCTCTTGGGTGACACCTAATTTTAGCTCTGTATAGTGTAGCCCATGTAACCTAGACCAGAGGAACATGCTGCCATTGCATAGCCATGTAGGACAGGGATCAATCACTCTGGAAAGCTTGCATGCCCCCCTCCAAAAGACTGATATCCCTAGGGAGGTGTTAGGAGCTTCTGGGGCTGGGGTGGGGAAGACCCTGACTTCAGCTTGGATGATAACCCCATGGTCGGCTCTTGAATCAAGAGTTAATGAACAGTCCAGTGATGACTCTCAATCCCGTGAGGAATAATAATGAGATACGTAGGTTGAGGGAGGTGGGGGCTAGACTCTGATGATCAGCAGGCAGGGGTGGGTTAAAAAAGAAAAAAAAGACGACTTTGTTCCTACACAAGGGTAAGGAGAGGAAGCACCAGAGTGCCTCATCGTAATCCTCAAAAGGCTTCTGCCAACCTGTCATAATAAAATTCAGTTAGGGCAGTAGAAAGGGTAACTCTGAGTTGTCCTTGAGCTGCTATGAACCTAGGATCAGAAAAAAGTCATTGTTTGCTGATTCACACAATACAATTAATTCCACTGTTTCACATAGAATATTAGAAACTTTAATTATAGTCTGTGATATAGTACTGTAATTATAATGTACATTTTGGATGTGGCAAGTTGTGGGTGTTACCCAGGCAGCAATGCACATTTCCTGTACACTAATAAGGCCAGTTGCCCTTGCTTATTATTTCATTGGTCTTCATTATAGACTGTGAGACCGTTGCCCCTGTTACATACAGATTGGTGGCATCTAGAGAGATTATGTCTGTTTTACAATATTTGTGGCAGTGGTGAGATTGTGAGGTCAGAAATCCTGCTTGTCTTACCAGATATAATACAAAATCCCTTAAAGGCCTCTCTCTATATTGCAGTCAGTTCTGCTGAGGATTCCTCAAGGCAAACTTCTCCCCAGCTGCAGGCTTCTTTGCTCTCTGTCATACGAGTTGCTAGCACTTCCCGAGGTCTTTCATCTCTGTCCTTAAGACAGATGGCTTTTTAGTCCTCTGATGCGGAGCCACCAATAAAAAGGCCTAGAAAGACATTGGATATGACATTAATCCTTTTTTAAATCCTCCCTTGGAGGGCTGAAAAGGCCAGCACTTCTTTGTCTTCTAAGACCCTGATTCTGAAGAGTATTTATAAGTGATGCAGTAGAAGTGAGGCTGACTATCATATTCCATTCCATCTGTTTATTGGGCACTTTGAAAAATGGTACTAGTATAGCTTGCAAAACTCCAGACACTGTAGCACCTTTGTGAAAGAAGACTTGAAAAACCCACACACACATCAGCTGTAAAAGGCTGACCAAGTTTTTCCAGTCTCCACCAGAACATTCTGTTTGGATCGAGACTGTCAGACCAGACACTGCCATCTCTGATTTGACCTTTCTCCAGTCCCCTAAACCACAATGTTCTGCTGTCCATGTACCAAACAAGGGGTGCAGAGAACTACATTCATTCTTAAAGAACGAGTTCACATTTCCTATTTTACCCTTGTCAGCAATGAACTATTTGAGCCAGATGTATTTCTAAAGGCACTTGGCAGATGAAATGCAGCCTGTAGTAGAAGAATTGCTTAATGCTGCATGGAAATATAAGATCAGGACCCAAACTATTGCATCATTAAATTCTGGCACATTTATGATCCAAGTGATTTCTTTGAGGACCCATCTTCTTCATACCAGAAGTCTTCCAGCATTTTACAAAACGTGAATAAGGAGGGCTAGATTCCATTTGTAATAGGTGTACAAGTTTACCATCCACAGTGTAGCAATACTAGGCCACAGACTTTCCAGCACCAGATGTGGTTTTAGCATGTCTGACAGCACCAGTAAACGGAAATTGTTAGAAACACACAGTCCCATCAGTTTGGGCTCTCGTAAAGTCACAAACCTAGCAGTTGGGATTCTTGATGCTGAACCAGTAACCCCATTTTACCCCTGGACAGATTAAACCATCGCTGAGGCCTTGCCCTGGAAATTGTTTGGTAGATTCACTTAATTTTGACACTTAATTTCCAAAAACACATGAACAAAGGAGATAATATCCAGTGTTTATATAACCCTATTTCTTGGCATGGTGATGGGTTTTGTTTGGTGCCAGGGCTAAGAAGATTAGTGATGCTTTTCCAGAATTGTTTTGGGTTGTTTCTGTGGTTACTCAGTTGGTTAGAGAAAAAGTTTCTCTTGTCAGTACATACTAGATTTTTAACTTTGTTTCGTAACTGCATTTAAGTAGGTTGCATTCATTTTTGTTTTTATGCCATTCTTTACAGGCCTTGTCCCTGTTTTGTAGTTGTTGTTTAGTGAACTTTGTTAGCCAGGGTGCATGGTTTAATTTTACTCTTTTAGTACAGGGAGGGGCTCGGTTGTTGAGTGTGTCTAGGGGTATTTTATTAAAAAAGTATAAGGCATCATCCAAATGGGAGAGTTTTTAGTGGGCACCAATCTCAGAGTTTCAGAATGTTGATAATTTTTTGTTGATCAAAATGTTTTAGGTTTCTGGTGGCTTTATAGTTATGAGATTTTGATATATGTGGAGTGGATCTATAAGTGAAAACAGGTAAGTGGTCACTGAGTATATTGGGTAGGGTCTTTGGATTTGAGTATTTAAGTGGATCTGAAACTAAGATCCAGTTAAGGGTGGCTCCTGGTGTATTGCTGTTAAGCATTCTGGTAGGGTTGGTGACAAGTTGGTTGGTGAAAAGTTGGGTGAATTTGTAGAGGTTTATGCTGTTAGTTGGGGAGTCAGTTATTAAATCTTGCCAGTTGATGATTACATTTCCTAAAATAATAATTTTGTTGCAGATATTTTCTGACATCCAGGTGAAGATGTCCTCAAGGGTTTGGATATTTTGTTCTGGCGAGATATACAGACTAACTATGAATAGCTGTTTAGATTTGTTAATTTTTCGAGTTCCTATTAGGATTTCAGCATTTTAAAATGATGGGAGTGTTTTCTGGAAGGGTAGTATTGTGAGACAGTCAGCATAGATTAGGGATGCTCCACCTCCTTTTTTGTTGGTTCTGTCTTTCCGTAGCGTGTTATAACTTGGGGGTGTTATTTCAATATCTTGGATTTGGGATTTTAGCCAGGTTTCAGTGACTGCTAGGATGTCAGGGATGTTTTGTGGTAGCCAAGCATGGAAGTATGTTATTTTGTTAAAGACACTACAAATGTTTAAGGTTGCTAAGGGTAGATCATTAGAAAATGGAGTTTGGTTGAGTGTAGTTATGCCTGAGGGTCCTGGGTTGGGGTGGATGTCACCACATAGGAATATTCTGTTTTGGTTGTTAAAGGAGTGTTTTGGAATATATATTTTTTTGTTATAGGTTGCTAGATAGTGTAGATATTTTTATTTATGGTGGTATAGGGCAATATTTTTAGTTTTGATAAATGAATGAAATGGTATTTAAGGAGGCTGGGTGATATATTATGGAAGGTGTTTAATGGTTTGCTACTGCATAGGGGAGAAGTTGTAGAAGTACTAGCTATGGGATGAATTGTAGATTTGGTGGAGGTAATAAGAATTAGTAGGCTAAGTCAAGAGTTAGAAACAGATTGGGGAGAGTGGAGTATGTAGAGCGTGCCATACTTGTAAAACGGATTTAGAAAGGTTTTGGAGTGTGGAAGGTACTGTTATAGGCGGAGATTGGGGAAGAGAGGGGAGGAGACTTTTGAGGAGAGGGAGGGTACAGACAGAAATGAATTGTGTGGGTGGGTGAAAGTTGATTGGAGGGGGTGGAGTTACTGCTAAGTACAAATCTGGAGGGTGCAGGAGTGAGTGGGAAAGAGGGTAGGGTGGAGCAGAGCCTGCCCAACAGCTGCAAACAAAAATAAGTGAAACTTGGAACTGAAACTGTGTAAGTAAGTGAGAGCTGTGACTGCTAGTTTTCGGGGGTGTTTTTTATTACAGCAACAGTATGCTATGTTTTCTAAGCAGCACTTTCAGCTTGGAGACACTGATTCGATTAGAGTCTCAGTGGGGAAAACAACTTGACTGAGCCTTGTTAGTGCATGAAATAGCCTCAAAGACTGGTGTTTTCCTGCCACCTAATGGCAGCACGTGAGCAATGCAAGCATTAGAAAGAAAGGTGGGGGGTGCTATCAGCTGCTGTCCCTGCGAGTGTGCACAGCACTTAATATAGGTAGTAATATGCCAATAAATTGAAGTTGTTCACAGGTATTATCGCACGAACAGCACCTACATTACCTTAACGGCAGGGTTGAATTCTAATGCTGTAGGCTCTGTATGCCCTTAGTTGAGCAAGGAAGTACAACAGGCAGAGAAGTGAATGGGACCAGGTGGAGGGAGGGGTAGACCTGCCGAGAGCAAGCAGCACTTCCTTTTGAAAAAGCAATAAAAAGAGAGTTCAAAAGGTAGGGGTGTACAGAAGGTAGGTTTCTTGAAAAATATTATGATTGAGATTCACCCAGCAAACCAGACTCCTCAAAAATAAGGTCACTCTAATAGCCTTTTTCTGACCCAGACATACTTGGGTCTGTGTCCTGTTCTTCTACAAACCTCTATGCATCTTTTTCCTTTCAAGGCACTGCTTTGTCACCCTTCAGGTAATTGTCATGTTGACATTCAGTTTCTTTAGTTGAATGCCTGCTTCTACAGATCCATTACTAGAAAATATTCTGCCTTTCACAGCAAGTAATTTTTGTCATGTCTTCCTTTCAGAGGCTTTTCATACAAAAGAGTTACAAGGACAGTTTTTTTTCTGTCTTGGCAGGTGATAAAAGTGTAAGATCTTTTTCTGCACCAGTCCGCTCAGTCCTTTCTTACATGCTTGAAGTCATTGGTATTAGTCACTGCTGTTTCTTTATCAACCATCTATGCCATTCATTCTGGTCTGGACAGTTTTCCCTTGCCTTTCTCAAGAATTGTAAAGCCATCTTACGTAGTACCTCTAAGATGTTTGTCATAAATCACTGCTGCAGTAGCCCAAGCTCTATGGTTATATCCTACCAAGGATTTAACAGCTGGTCAGTCTTGCAAAGCTTTTAGGTCCCTCTACATATACATCCATGCTGCTGTTAGTTCCAATTCCTGGGGGAGAAAACAAAAAGCTTGGGTGCAAAAATTACTTAAGTACTTTCTTGTCACCCTTGTGAGCAGTCCTCCTGAGCTTCAGAGGATTGACAGTTGGCTCTGTTCTTCCATTGCTGGGCAGATTAATTACCTTTGAGGATAATCTTCCAAATATTTTTGATGTTAAGTTGTCAATCTCGCCTCCATTCTTGCTGGATGGGTTCGGAGCCGATCCTCGGCTCCGACTCGGCACTTGCTTAGCTTGAGAACTCCTTTTACCAGCTCGAGGCAACCCTATATCCCATGATGCAAGGCGGGACTACCTCAGATCTCGTTTGCCGCTTTGCGAAAGAGGTCTCCTTTTTGCCAGCTGAGGTAAGTTGAAAATTTCAAAAAGCTTAGTCAGGGTTTTTTCTCTCCCTTGTTCCCTTTTATAGTGTGTAGTGTTTCTACAGCCCACCCATATAGTTAAAAACTTCTAGTTTTTTATAAAAAGTTAAAGATTTTTTCAGTTAGGCCTAGGCCTCCTTTCTTAATCCCTACCTGTGTGTCTGTGTTTGTTGGGATTAATTGTGTGATTGTTTGGGGTGTGTGTGAGTATTTTTTCTTTGGACTATGTCTAAGGAAGGCAAGGTCTCAGGCTTCAAGAAGTTTGACTCGTGCTGTCAGAAAATGTCTCTGACAGACGGTCACACTTCTTGTGTTTACTGCCTGGGGCCTTTGCACCTGCAGGACTCCTGTGCTTTGTGTCACTCTTTTAGCCAGAGAGTCCTGCAGGAAAGGAGGAATAAATTGATCCTCCGTGGCTTACTAAAGCCAGAAGGTTCACCCACTAAAACTGGGTCTAGTAAACCTTCTAAGCCACCGAAGGTCCAGGCTACAGCTTCTAAGCCTTCTCCGGTGGCTCCGACTCCTTCGGAGTCGAGATCGGCTCCGGCTGGAGCCGATCTTTCTTCTTCTAAAGTAGTAGTGTCGGTTCCGATCAGTTCCGACACCCAATCTACGGTTGCCTTGTCGGCTCCGGCTGGAGCCGACATATTATCCAGCATCGGAGCCGAGAAACCTTCGGCTCCATCTGGAACTCAGGGGACGTCGGCTCCGATGACTTCGTCCAGGAAAAGATCTCGGTCCCCTTCGTTGGAGAGTATCCATTCGGCTCCGGGGTCTCCTCTTTTGTCGAAGCGGAGTCATCGGAGCCGATCTTCGAGATCTTCCAGGCTGTCTGACCACGAGTTAGAGAGGGTGGTAAGCAGGCTGCTGAAGTCGCAGGCACTAGCCCAAATGCTCCATAGCCCGTCTCAGCAGACTTCGGCTATTGCTTTACCCCTTGAACTTCCTCCTCCGACTCCAGTTCAGAGTTCGGAGCCGGAGCTTCTCGGGACAGCGACCGTGTCGGTGCCGGAACCGATACATCCCTCTTCGGCTCCGTCGTCTTCGGCTCCGATCTCTTCCATGAGACCTTCCTTGGAGGGATCCGGTCGTCGAGTTTCCCTTGTCGGCTCCGAGGGGGCTAGTGGCATCGGACCCTTGTCCGACTCCGCTCTCCCTCTCGGGGCTTCGGCTTTGGTAAGCTCGGCACTGACATCGGCCTCAGAGCCTTCCCTCTCAGTGGAGCCGGGAATTCCTATTTCCTCGGAACGGGAATATTCCGGCCTCCCGGGGAGGGGAGCCTTTGAGGTGATGAGGAGTGTCCTGGCACCTGAGCCAGGCCAACGGTCCATCCCTTCAGCTCCTCCCTCTTCGGTGCCTGTAGACGCCTCTTTCCAACCTCTTGCTCCCAGGCCCAGGGATCCATCGCCCCAGGTTTCCCCATTGGGAATATCTTCCTCTTCCGAGGTTTCTCCTGATCCTGCAGGGGAACCTCCTCGGAAGAGGACGTGTAAGAGGAAACACACAGACTCCCCTGAGTCTACAACATCTGATACCGACTTAGATGAGTCGGAGGGTTCCCCACGGTCCCCCTCTGAGGATGTCTCCTTTTCAGACATCCTTGAGCTCCTCAAACAGAGGGGGAATTGGCCCTCCATTGACCCCTCCAAGGATGAGTCGGTATACCTGGAGGCTTTTGGATCCCGACCCTCCACCTCCTGGGTGTCTCCGCCTTTCGACCCACTTATGCAGGTATTGGCTCGGAAGGCGTGGGCAGCTCCAGATTCTGTGGAACCGGTTCCCAGGAGACCATCCAAATTTATCACGGCCCCTGCAGACAAGCAGTTTCTTTCCAAGGGCGTCTCTGTGGATGCTATGGTGGTGGCGGCGGCCACCAAGAAGGAACTTGCAGATCCTTCAGTACCTGTTCATCCTCCTAACAAAGATTCTAGGACCATGGACAGGTATGGAAAGTGCATGTTTTCTTCAGCGACCTTTGCTATGCGTTCGCTGAACTACCTTTGTCACTTCACCAGGCTTCAAAGAGATATTCTCAAGGAACTAGGTGAAGTGGTCCAGGATCCTTCTGCTGCTGGGTCTCAAGAAATGATTGCCTCACAGCTAGCAATCCTGAATTCCTTAACCAACTCCTCCATGCGGCTCATATCCTATGCAGCCGATGGAGCGAGCAGGGCCGCAGGCACAGGAGTGGCTCTTAGACGTCAAGCCTGGATGCGGCTTTGTAATTTTGCGGACCCCTTTAAGG
Source organism: Protopterus annectens (assembly GCF_019279795.1). Classification (NCBI taxonomy): domain Eukaryota; kingdom Metazoa; phylum Chordata; order Ceratodontiformes; family Protopteridae; genus Protopterus; species Protopterus annectens. The sequence goes on along the minus strand of NC_056746.1, from coordinate 516,503,460 downwards.
CGTCCTTCACCAACACCCCCTTTGACGGTTCGGCTTTGTTCGGACCTCAGGTGAAGGAAACCTTGACCAGGTGTGAGCAGGATGGCAAAACTCTTTCTGCCGTTGGAGTCCATTTTTCCACCCCTTCTAGACCCTACCCCAAGGGTCAGAAGGGAGGAAAGATGTGGTTCCGCAAAGCCCAAGGAGCAGCGCCAGACACACGTGGGCAGTTTACCCCCAGAGGCAGAGGGGGTAACAATAATAAATGCCGCCCTAGGGGCTGAGGGGATCCTCAGAACCAGGGCAACAAGGAGTCTCTTCCTGAGAAGCCCTTTCAGCATCCCTGAGGTGTTGCCCGACTGTCCACCCTTGGAGGCAGTCGGGGGAAGGATTTTGCTGTACCCAGTAGCCTGGCATTCCCTTTCACAAGATTTGTGGGTACAGTCGATAATATCTGAGGGTTACAAAATCCCCTTCGAAAGGTATCCCGTACCTCACCAATCCCTTCCAGACATCTCACCCAGTCAAAGGGATTTGGCAAAACAGGAGGTTACAAAGCTCCTACAAAAAAGAGCCATCCAGACTGTTCCAGCAGACCAAGTAGGATCCGGCGTCTACTCCAGATTCTTTTTGGTCCCCAAAAGGACGGGAGATTGGAGACCTATACTAGACCTAAGCAATCTAAACAGATTTGTCAAGAAGGCAAGATTCCGGATGGTCACGCTTCAGTCCATTTTGCCCTTTCTGGGCAAGGACAACTGGATGTGCTCGATAGACCTTCAGGACTCGTACTATCACATAAAGATCCACAGGCGCTCCAGGAGGTTTCTCCGCTTTCGGCTAGGGACCAGTCATTACCAATTCAGAGCCCTGCCCTTTGGCCTCACTTCAGCCCCCAGAGTGTTTACCAAATGCATGGCAGTGGTCGCAGCTCACCTGAGACATCAGGGATTCCAGGTGTTTCCTTATTTGGACGACTGGCTCCTCTCCGCCACCACCAGGCATCAGCTTCTTCAGACCAGAGACTACACTCTGCAGCTTTGCAAAAGTTTGGGAATTTCAGTGAATTTCGAAAAATCTTCTCTGCGGCCTTGCCAATCTATCACCTTTATAGGCGCAGAATTAAACACCGTCAAGTTGTCAGCCAGACTAACAGATCACAGAATTCTGGACATCCAAAAATTCGTTCGAATATTATTGCAGAGCAGCAAAGTCAAAGCCAGATTGATTCTAAAAGTTCTAGGTCTTATGGCTGCGGCCATTGTTCTTCTACCACTGGCTCGCTTCCACATGCGTCTGCTGCAGTGGATGTTGTTCACTCAGTGGTCGTTCCACAGTCTTCCGATGAAACACGAAATCTTAGTCACACAATCGTGCAGAGCTCATCTGAACTGGTGGATATCTTCCCCTCTCCTTCACCAGGGCCGACCATTTGTTCCCCCTCCTCCGGTTGCCACAGTCACTATGGATGCCTCTCTGATCGGGTGGGGGGGGGCATTATCAGGGCAGGATGGTCCACGGGATGTGGCAACCCATAGAATACCATCTGCACATAAATGTCCTGGAGATGAGAGCGGTGCTTTTAACGTTGCAAGCCCTCAATGACTTTCTTCCCGTGGGGACTATTGCAGTGCAAACAGACAACATGTCCGTGGTCTGGTACATCAACAAGCAGGGTGGGACCAGGTCCTATCCGTTGTGTCGAGAAGCTCTCAGACTTTGGCAATGGGCAATCTCCTCTCATCGGTTTCTAATAGCAATGCACATCCCCGGCAGGTCCAACCTCTTGGCGGACAGGCTGAGCAGAGCCATTCTCATGCCTCACGAGTGGTCTCTCAATCAATCTATTGTGGACCAGATTTTTCTGAAGTGGGGCACACCTTGTTGCGATCTTTTTGCTACTCCCCAAAACAACAAGTGCCCCGACTTCTTCACCCTCTTTCCCCTACCAGGCCAACCCCTGAGAGACTCTCTAACCCAGGATTGGCCCCGGGGACTTCTTTACGCTTTTCCTCCCTTTCCCTTGATTCCACAAGTCATTCAGAAAGCCACCGTTTTGAGGGCCAAGTTGATTCTCATTGCCCCTTACTGGCCTCGACAAATTTGGTTCCCGACTCTGCATCGTCACCTCCTGGTGCGGCCTTGGCATCTGGACCCAGTTCCGGATCTTTTGATCCACCAGTCGGGTCAACAGCACCGGGCCATTCATTCTCTCAACCTCACTGCTTGGTTGCTCCACTTCCTTCCCTAGCCAGGCTTCCTATGATCTCTGATCCTGTCAGAGATATTTTAGTAGCTTCTTTGAAGTCGTCCACCAGAACCGTGTATGCTAGCAAGTGGCGACGTTTTTCCCTTTGGGCAAACTCCAGGCACATTGATCCCTTTACTGCTCCTGTGCATTCTGTTTTAGATTTCCTGGCTGGATCAGGATCTTCTTCTTCAACAGTCAAAGTTCAACTGGCAGCTATTTCCAAATATCATGTTGGCTTACAAGATCATAACATTATGTCACATAGGCTATGCAAAGCCTTTCTGAGAGGAGTTTTTCTTCTGAAGCCGCCAATAAAACATTCTCCTCCACAATGGGATCTGAATTTAATGTTAGCATCCTTGATTTTACCACCCTTCGAACTGTCTGCCTCATGTTCCTTGAAGTTAATGACCTGGAAAACTATATTCTTACTGGCTGTCACTTCAGCAAGAAGGGTTTCTGAAATTCAAGCTCTCTGCATCCGTTCCCCTTACTTGGTTTTTCACAAGGACAGGGTATCCTTAAGAACGAATCCGTCCTTTCTCCCCAAAGTTGTCTCTCGAACTAATATTAATCAATCCATCGATCTACCAGTCTTTTTCCCAAATTATTCTGACAAAGCTGAACAAAAGCTTCATTTTTTGGATGTCCATCGTCAGCTCAGGTACTATTTGCATAGAACTAAACAATTCAGGAAATCGGACCAATTATTTGTCTCCTATGCAGAAAACAGGAAAGGTCTCCCAGTTTCTAAAGTGACCTTATCCAGATGGTTGTCTTCCACCATTTCTTATGTGTATTCGCTCAGAGGCAAGCAACTACCTTCTAAACCAAAAGCACACTCAACCAGGAGTCTATCCACTTCTGCAGCCTTTCAGGATAGACTACCCATTGATACCATTTGTGCAGCAGCTACTTGGGCCACTCCTCATACCTTTGTCTCTCATTACAAATTAGATTTGGCCTCCAGAGACAGGGCCAGTTTTGGTTCCACAGTTCTCAAGAGTCTGTTCCATTGAGCCACCCGGGATACAGGTGCTAGGGACGCGGTCCCATCCAGCAAGAATGAAGGCGAGATTGACAACTTAACATTTAGAAGTTATGTACCTACCATAACGTTCCATGTTAGTTGTCTTCTCTCGCCTTCTTTCTTGCGTCCCTCCCTCCTTTCCCCTGGCCTGGACAGATCTTGAAGAGTTTCCTCTTCTCAGGTTGTTCCCTCCTGAGTCTTCAATAGAAGAGTCCTTTGTTAGGAATTTTTGTTTTCCTAGTTCTACTAGGTTAGTCCTTAGCAGGGTATGTTAGCTACCAAACGAGATCTGAGGTAGTCCCGCCTTGCATCATGAGATATAGGGTTGCCTCGAGCTGGTAAAAGGAGTTCTCAAGCTAAGCAAGTGCCGAGTCGGAGCCGAGGATCGGCTCCAAACCCATCCAGCAAGAAAGAAGGTGAGAGAAGACAACTAACATGGAACGTTATGGTAGGTACATAACTTCTAATTCTTTTATATTAACTGTGCATGGTCTCTTTAAGAATACTGGTACTTTTGCTTTACTTACAGCTTTGATTTGACTGTTAGGTGACAGTTGTCTGGCAGTCTGTTTTAACTTTTACTGTTTGTGCTTATTACAGACACTTTTTGGGAGGAGAGTATATTGGTTTATTTTTAGGAATTGTGTTTTTATTGGGGCTTGTGTCTTTGATGAGAGACTTGAGTGTGTTTTGTACTTGTAAACACTTATTTGAAAACTTACCCTTTTACTGACTCCTTCCAGCAGTATATTTCTAGAAATAGGCTTCATTGTCAGCAGAACCATGGAACAACCTTCTGGTCCCAAACTGGAAAGTAGCCCTTGCCACCACAGTGGGCTCAGTCAGTCAGTTCTTCGGTCACTAGTGGCTGACTACAGTGGCCATTACTTATTCCTCAGAACATTTACATTTTTTCTTCGGTGCCATCTGGTGTAGTCAGTTCAACCACCATGGATGGGGTTAGCTGTGTCCTCTGCAGCTGTTTATGTGTCCTTAGCAGGCATGGGATTGTCACATTCTTCAGTCTTGGGAAATTCATTTAGGAGTACACCCCTCCATAGCTGGGTGAAGAGACCTGTTCTTCAAGGAACCATCCTTGACTTGCTCCCCTTCTAGGGATGCCCCTAGAAAAAAGAAACAAGAAGCTAAACATTTATCCTTACCTAACATACTTTATCCAGAATTGCTACTCTCTTCTTACTTGTTAATATATGCAATGCCTCTGACTTCAGCAGGGGTGGCTCATGGCATCGGACTGCCGGACTGCAGCCCCCTCAGCAAAAAAAAACAGAAAACGTACTTTTTAGTTTATTTATTTATTTTAATGAATGTCTCAGTTTAAAGTACTTGTTGACTGACTTACTCGTCTTGTTTCTCTGCTGCCGACTCGACTGACTCGGCGAGTACACGCATGCGCACTTTGAATACTTCGGGTTACGGCAGATTTAAAAAAAGACATTTTTTTTTTCTTTCTGCTGCAGTCCGGAGAGCAAATTAAGGCATCAGTGTGATGCCCAGCAGTCTATGCGGTTCCAAACCACATAGAATTGGAAGGGGTTCGGACTGCCACGTCCGCAGGCACGTACATGACGTGCTTGGGCTAAATGGCTGCTGATTGGTTGTTGCTCTCTTCCCGGGCTTTAAGTGTTGGGAAAAGAGCGAGAAGCAAACAGTTAACAGCCAGTTTCGGTTGTGGAGTACTGCATTGGTGATTCATGAATCAAGTGAAGTCTTGAAGTTGATTTAATTCTTGGCGGCCTAAGGCTATAGTATTTCATTAGCTGTGCCGGGTGTTAGCAGAGTGAGAAGAGTACAGGGAGTTTTCTTCTTAGTACTGGTGGTATGTATAAATTAAATATATGAATGAGGTTTGCTTTATGGGTTTAAAAGCTGAGGCACTGTGAAGTGTGGCTATATTATGCAATGATATTATTTAAGGAAAAGAAGATGTAACGTTTATTAATAATGTCACTGTGCAAAAGGATTTTAGTGGTCTTCCACTGGTGTCTGATAGTCTGGGGCATCCAAGATATGTACTGGGCATGCTCTATGACTACACAGTACATTGCTGTTACTTCCATTTTTTTTAATGACTTGGCTATGGGATCTTTTGTAGAGAGTCATGTACAATATGTGTGCTTAGATTTTTGTTGAAGATATTTTCTTCATAGTTTTGGTCTGTTCTTGTCAAAGTTGCATATTATTGAGGAATTAAGTCAATAAATAATGAAAGAGGTGTGGTTTTGGCAGTAAGAGGTATGTCTGACAGCTTCTTGTAGAAACACTTCCAGCATCAAAATTGTGAGTTTCTTTTTTTTTTTCATTTTTAATGTATTGTATTAATTTGGTAGACTTTTTTTTTTTTAATTCTTTGATAGCAATGCCAAAAACAGAATGTCTTCCTCTGGGGAATGCTGAATTTACAATGAACACATTGATTTGTCCAGTCAGCCTGTTTTTGAATGTTAACATAATTTTATTGCATAATTCATATATTTTTTATATTTTGCCTACAGTACAGAGTGGTGTTTGATCATATGGGTGTAGCATGAGTGATCAAGCTAGATCCCGCCACTGTGAATAAAAGTATGAATTGCTCATGTCTCTACCATGGTGTGTTGTGATTATACAATGACATTATTTTGAAAATAAATGTCTTATCATTTTAAAATACCACTGCATAATCAGGGCTCATTTATAATCCATCTTAGTGCAGTACAGCAACTCCATGGGGGGGGGGGGGTTGCAAAGTACTTGACACATGCATGTACGTGAACTTAAAGTTGTATTAGAAATACACTGTGAAAGTGCACTTGGTGCCAATGTGGGGCAGAAGAGATGTGGACTGTGTTCAGCAGTATTTGAGTACATAGACAAGACACATTTAAGAATTACAAGAAGCTACCTATAGGTTCAGCTAATTGTTAATTAATTTAATTTGCAGGGCATGCAGCTGGCTTTTCAAATGAATTGCAGCAGTAGAACTAGGGGGATTTCAGTTTCATTCCCTGTAGTTACACTGATCTACATTTCAGAGCAGATTTTACCTCTTGTAGCACAATGGACTTTCTTGGAAATTAGACTTTGTCTATGGCATGTTACTAATATATAAAAAGTGGAAATCAGAATTAAAAGAAGAGTGTATAACTTAATTACCTACAGAAAAAACACCATTCTAAACCATAATTAATATATTTCTGCTTGCCTCCAGTTGGATACTGGCTGCAAGCTTGCAAAGAAAATTAAGAAAAGAAAAATATCTGTACCTGTACTCAGTATCCTCCAGAATGGCACACCCACCAAAAGAAATGTACTTCTCCCACTGATACCTTAAAGCCACAAATTTGACCTCTGATGCAAAGTGCTTTGGCCATATTACCAGTGGCACAAAGTACACTGTAAAAGAATGTCATAAGTCTACATCACCATTTTCATGGGCATAAGCTTATGCACTGCATCGTGCAGACATCTTCAGTGATGGATCCCTACAGTGACCAATTATTTTATGAGCACAACTATACAATGATATAATGCCTCTTTTAAAATGCTGTATTAAAACAGAATGGTCAGTGTACAGGTAAGTTATATTTAATCACAGTGGAGGCTGCACTCTCATCACCAAATAAGTTACATTATGGGGGGGGGGAAGCTTTAAGGCCCATACCTTTCATTCTCTATGACAGTATAAAAGAAAACAGACTATAGTAGTTTTTGGGAAGTTTTCTTAAAAATAAATTCTGTGATGGCTTGGTGGATAACTACTGGGCCTATGGTGTATAGGGTCCTTAGCTCGAGACCTGCATGGCTGTTTGGGTTGGGAGAGTGGCTTAATGGCTAAGGTGTTTGCCTTACAAACATAAGGTGTAGGGTTTGAGTCTCACAAGGGATAATTGGCTAGGCTTAAAATGGCTCGCAAGGGCACTTAGCTTAGTATTAAACTATGAGTCTATGAATAAAGGTTCCCTCTACATTTGTTTAGTTTTACCTTTTGCTTATGTGTTCTTTCATGATGGCACTGCATAAAAAGTAGCCACATAAGCTAGTGTATTATGTTGATATTGTTCAAATGCTAATCTTGCCACACTGATTCATTATATGTCACTTTATCATACAAACTATATAAATAATTGCTTTTTATGTATTGAATAAAACAGTAAATGAAATGGCAAAACAAGCTTTGAAATTAACATACAAGATTCTAGACCGACATTCAGCAATCATTTTACATCAGTAGCTTTAAATGCATTGCACCTGGTCTTGTTATACTGTTGAAAGTCATTCTGTTGATGAGGAAACTAAATGCCTTTATAACTGTTTATCCACATTTCCATTTTTACAATGCATTTAATTTTATCTGTTGCCTCCTATATGATATTTTACTAAAGTTGCTATGACATAGTCATTTATCATTTTATCCGTGCTTCAGTCAAAGAGTAAATGGTACACCTGCTAAATATTTGAAATGCTGTTAGTGTCCATTTGCAAATGTCCCTTTAATTTTCAGACTGTTTAGTAATGAATATAGCCATTTTTCTCGCTGTAGAATTTGGATCATAATTTGTGTACACAGTAGTACACCTCATATTCAGTGAAATGTTCTCTACCCGGAATGGGTATAAGATTCATGAATGAACAATTTATTGCATAGCACATTCATTTTGATGTGCCAGGGATTATTACATTATGATTACTGACCTCTGTAACTACATGCAGGTAACCTCTTTGGTGTTCTAAGTTTAAAATGAATCCAAGCACTGTCATAAAAGTCACAGTAAAAGCTGAAATAGTTACTTCACAGAGGTCTTGGATTCTAGCTTTTGATTTGGGGGTTCGTTTAACTGGAGTCACTATGCCTACAGTTATAGCCATTTCCAATTTTCTAGTTTTTTAAAATTGTTTCTTTCATGGTTTCAACACATTGCAAACATGATATTGCAAAGCTGTAACTCCCAGAAACTAGAGGGACATTAAAGATAAATAAAAATTAAATATTTTTATTTCAGCCAATAGCTGCATGCATACAGTTCAGCATACACTCTATCAAAAAAAATGTAAATATCTTGCATCACAGTATGGGGAGTGGAAAAATACTGCACAGAGGCCATGCAGTACTCTTTTATTGCTTAGATTTGTTCTGTGTATTGGGGGATTCAGTGATTGCCCCCAGTTTGTAGACATTAGCAAACTTAGTCAGCCAAAGGCCAACTACATTAGCCTTGACTTCACAGAAGTATGTTCTGAACAGGAGAAGTCTCAGTACAGAGCTCTGTATTACACCGTGTCAGTACTAATATTAAAAAAGTGTCCCTTCTTTGACAGGTTCCTAGCTGTATTGTGTGGCTATTTTATATTTTTGCATCACATTTTTCGTCCGTTTTTCATAAAATTGTGTTTTTCTGGCAAATTAATTGCAAATCATTAAAGATTGAAGTTAGATGATAAATAATGTCAGACATTTGAGTTTCAGATTTCATACGCGTCAGAAAATTCATACTAATGCAATGTCTACTATTCTATTATCTTTTTAATTATCTTTCTAAGTTTATAAGAGCAATATTTAAAAATTGTCCTTATTTTTGGGCCTTTGTCCCACTTCTTTGTATGGCTTTGTCTAGATTTCTTGCTCTGAGGTTGAGAGGTATGACAAATGTGTCAGGACCATCACAGTCAGCCAGAGACATTTCAAATTGTGACATACTTGTTGCACCCCACTCCCCCATGTAGTGACTCTGGATGTGTCGAAGCAAGGCAAGGAGTAGTTATGCAGTGTAAATGTGCAGAGTATCCTCCCGATCCAAGGTAGACACAAGTACTAGAGTGGCTTTTCATCTATCCTTGATTTTTGCAGAATGGTCTGGTTTCTATCATATTTTTTTGAACTGTTGATTTATGCTTATTACTCAAAGTGCCTGTTGCTCTGTGTTTAAGTAGCAATACTTTAATGACCATCAGGTAAGCTTGGCTGAGATCATAAGATGCAAGTAAGCTTTAATAAGCATACTGTTAAAGAATTGCCAACATTGAAAGCCTTTCTGTTGCCATGTAGAGAATACTTAACTAGATAATGTACAAGCCTTGGGTATTGAAATGCATATGACAGTATTTGTAATAAAGGACAGGATTACATTTTTTTAAGAAGCTCACTACACTTGGGGACTTCCAGTCTTCTCTGCAGGCTTTATCCGTAAACTAAACAGAATGCCAATCATGTGGTCCATAACCTGTAGAGTAATCCTTTTAAGCAACGTATCTTGAGCTTATTTCTTGTTTGCTTTTCATTTTTTACTTTGATCATGTTTTCCACATGAAACAAGTAGATAGTTGTCAGGCAGCAGGTCTTTTTTTGGATAAGAAACATTTTTACAAGTTGGGGCATCTAAAAGATTTCTACTTTCAGCATGTTACTTGGTACTTTAATAAAGCTGAATATAAATTATAATTAGAACTGCAGTGCAAGAAGTGGTTTGAGTTGAGTGCTGCTTGTTTTTCTTATACTTGATTTTGACTGGCATTCCATTAATGTATTTAAAAAGTAATTTATTTTTTCATGCCTCACAACCTTTTTGTTTCCATCTAGATATTAAGTAAGCTGTCATGCAGCCAATGCATTGAAATATTTTTATTCTTCTACACTTCATTTTGTCTTGATTGGACTTTCATAATGACGGTTTGGCACCCAGGGCAGTGTATTTAGTTAGTTTTTGTGGTTTTGAGCATAGCTCCTCCCCTTTCTAGTTGACTCCACCCCTTCCCATTGACCCCACCCATTCAGCTGTCTCCCGCAGCCCCCCCTTTGATTTGAAGTCACCAGCCACCACTGGACTTAAGTAGCTTAAACCCCTTATCTTTCTCCAGCTCTTATGAAATGACATCACATATCGTTAAATCAAAGACGAGATTTATTAATTAAACTTGACAAATATTTTCCTCTTAAGCCTGTTTGCTCCTCATGTTACTTTACAACCTACCATGTTTCAGTCACACTTGTTCAGATCTCTCCTTCTATTAGTCCTTCATCTCACCACACAACATATCCCTCAGTGAGTTTAATTTCTTCAAACCTGTACCATGATTCCTCAGTCACTACTTCTTATTCAAAATGCTAAACCCTCACCTCTACCAGACCAGAATAAAAAAAAAAAAAAAAAGTAAATAAAATAACCTTAACTCATTACAGCCTAGTGAAACCTCCAGGCATTTCTGTAGTTACATCATACTGATGCCTCTAGGCGTCAGATATTGCTTGTTCATATTTGTAGTAATAATTCCAAAATGATACTACATGTATTAAAATATTTAATTTTAAAGTTTACATGATGACAAAAATCAACTGTATAGAAATTTGACCTCTGTCTAGTGCAGTTAGAGATGGTGAATATTTTTGTATACTGTTTATTTGTACTTTGCTTTACCAGAAAGGCTCATCCAGACTCTGCTACACTTTGCTGTGAAGGAATGGTTAGTTTGCTTTTATTTTTTGTATTTTGTATTACTTTATTGCCTTTCTATATTTTGAATACTGTGGTTTGTTTTCTTTGCCTTGTGTTTTACTTGCATTCTGCTTTAACAGCATATTAAAACTTCAAAAGAGACCACAGCTCTGTCTCTTCGGAGTCAGGCAGAATTTTTTTTCCTGCCCTCCCACCCAGTTACAGTTGTTTTGTTAAATACCACTGTCTTTCTAGTTGCCTACCTCATGTTAATCTGACCATATATCTCATTTCCTCTCTACTTTCACTGGCTTGTGTGAGTAATCACAAAATCATCTTTTTTGAAATCCTTCCCCTTCAACTATTTAAATTTATTGGCCATCCTACTGTATTCCATAGTACCAGAATACAAAAGTGACCACCCCTTTCAATCCATCTTGCTGTTTTAAACATCATAACTCTCCATTAAACCTTAACTTTTTAAACAGGTAAAACTTAAGTTACCTACTTTCACATCCAACTTCTCTAGTGCACGCTGAAGTGTGCATTTTTTTTCATTTTACCTTTAAGCATCCCTGTGACTAGCACTTGCTCTAATACCTGCTGGAAAGCACTGGGGAGCCTTAAACTGATACAAGCACTCAGCTCTCCTTGTTAATAAGGAGAAATTAATAGTAGGCACTAAACAGCCTATAACTGCAAAGTATCTTGCTAAGTAATGGAAAACAGCTCCTGTACTTTACAAAAAAAAAAAAAGCACCAAATCAGACATGTCCAAGGGTCAGCTTCCGGTGATTTCTCCTGTCCACCTGGTGAATCTGGGCATACTGGGGCAATGCAGCAATTGCCTCATATATACAGACAACCCTCTCCTCCTACCACCCAACACTACAACCTGTGAGAAATGCACTTACATAGCCAAAATGGAAGCAAAGCTCTCTCCACCCAAGATTATGCTAGATAGTCAAGAGGAGAAGGTTAACACCCACACTACACCCCAAGCAACACATAGCCCTTCTAAACCCACACTACCAACACCCACATATAGCAACACTAAATCCACATATGCAGAGGCCCTTAACTGTAACCTGCCCAAGCAACAAGGACGTCTGAAGCTGAAACGCAAACAAACACCAATCCCAACCAAAGTGTTACATAGTTCACAACACCAGTGTGCCACCCAGCAACTGCCCCTAAGGCAAGACAACACTTTAGTCATAGGTGACTCTATAGTCAGGCACACTGATGTCCCACTCACCAGGTTGAACAAGGAGAAAATTACAGTCAGCTGCCTGTCTGGTGCCAGGATCCGCCACATAATGCATGCACTCAAGTCACTCCACAACAAGTACAAATATGACTCTATCATTGTCCATGTTGGAGTGAATGACTTGAGATGTACCTCCCTGGACTACATGAAAAGAGACATGGAAGAGCTCTTGGATCATGTGGCCCAGGCAGGTATGACCCTAGCCCTGAGTAGCATCCTGCCTTCGCCCAGAATGATACCACAATATAAGGACAAAATGATTGACTTCAACAATTGGCTAAGCTTCTGGTGTTATTCAAAGGGGATCCAGTATCTGTTTGCCTGGGACGACATGATCAAAAGACCACGATGCTTTGCCAGAGATGGTCTGCACCTGTCGCCCCTGGGATTCAGGTTACTGGCTAAGGCTTTTGCCACCCCTATAGTGCCTTTTTTAGGCAAAGTTCAAAGGAGAAAACCACCAGCGTAACAGGTACAAGCATGCAAATTCTGAAGGTAATTCTACTCAATGCTAGAAGTCTAAACCTCAAAATGCACTCTCTTGAGGCACTCCTAAAAATGGAGAACATCGATATCTGTGCAGTAACTGAGACCTGGTTCAAGGCTCCAGAGAGCACCCCTGCAATACCAGGCTACAACTCTTACCACACTTTTCGGCCACCAAACCAGGACCGAAACACTAAAGGTGGAGGAGTGTCAATATTCACCAAGGATATTCACACCACCAGGCTAGTTGCCCAACACAATGCATCTGAAATTCTCCAGGTGCAACTAACAGTAGGTAAGACTGCAATCCAAACTGTAGCTTGCTACAGATCCCCCACCATACCCCAAGGTTCTCACTACACATTTCTAAACATACTGGAAAATATTAAGATAGAACCAAACACCCTAATACTGGGTGATTTTAACTACCTTGCCATTAGCTGGGAAAACTACTCATGTACCAACACCTTTGCCCAACGGTTCTTTGAATTCGTAAATTCCAACACCCTGGATCAACTAATCCATAGTCCCACCTGGGGCTCCAATATCCTAGTCCTGGTCATTACCAACATGGGAAATCGATGCTCCACACCTATGGTCACCCCCTCGTTAGTCAGGTCTGACCATAAGCTAATCACCCTTAACATCCACATCCCACCCCCACCCACCAATAAGGAAACCTCCATAAAAAACTTCTCCAAAGCCAACTTCATGCTGCTCAGGTCAGAAGTGACAAACTTTATGACACCCATGCAGACGGGAACTGAAAGTTTGACTGCTGAATCCTACACTAAGGCACTGTACGAGCATATCCACTCATGCATGAATCGTGCCATCCCAAATAGAACCAATATGCTCTCATCCAAAAAAAAGAAGCCAATCTGGTGGTCTCCTGCCATAAACAAACTTTACAGCAAAGTGAAGAAACTGTTGCAGAAAAGAGGAAAATCCCAGGATGCAAAAAACTCCCTTACCAGCCTCAGTAAGAAACTGAGATCCCTCATAAAATCCTCCAAAGCTAGTTACGAAAATAAAATTGCCAAATATTCTAAGGACAACCACAAGGCATTCTATAACTATGGCAAGAATCTAAATGGCAATGCTCAGATCTAAAACAGAATGGCATTAAATATACTGATCCCAAGGATATTGCCAGTATCCTGGCAGATAGATTCAGTGCCAACTTCACCCCCCACCCACCCCCTAAATGGCCCATCTCAATACCGGAAGATTGCCAAATTCCGGCAATAACGGCCACACAGGTAAAAAACGCACTCTCCAAAGCTAAGAATACAGCATCCATGGGACCAGATGACATCCTGGGCTGTGTACTACATGAACTACAATATGAACTGGCACCTCACCTAAGTGTCATGTTTAATCATAGCCTCACCTCAGGTTTCGTGCCCACTGAGTGGCGCAGAGCTACAGTTATCCCACTCCACAAGGGGGGATCCACCTTGGATCCCGGAAACTACCGTCCCATCAGTCTGACAAGCCTTATCCGCAAGGCCATGGAGTGTATTATCATGGAATTTATAAACAAAGACATTGATAACCTTCAAACACTGGATCCCACCCAGTTTGGGTTCTTGAAGGGCCGATCTTGTCTCCTGAACCTGATTGACTTCTTTGAATCAGTCTCCAGAGCCATGGACAAGGGTAAGGTGATCCACACAGCCTATCTAGACCTTGCCAAGGCCTTTGACACCATCCTCCACTCTGGAATCATAGATAAACTTACTAAGCTGGGCATTAATCCCTACGTCACCTAATGGGTTGCTAACTGGCTTACTGATGGAGCCCACACTGTAAAAGTAGCCGACTCCAAATCCAGCTCCAGACAAGTGACAAGTGGAGTACCTCAGGGTTCAGTCCTGGGACTGCTCTTGTTTGGCATCTACTTCTCTGAAGTACAGGCCATCACTAAGGGACTCTGGCTAACAAAGTTCGCAGATGACTGCAAACTGGGAGCCATTATTGAATCCCCAAATGATGTTGATACTCTACAAAAGGGCCTTACAGAAACAGATGCTTGGTGCCAGAGACATGGGCTCAAGCTTAATGCCAAGAAATGTATAGTTATCCCTTTTGGGGAAAAAAAAACATGTATCCGTGAATTACCATATAGGTGGCAGTACACTAAACACCGAAAGTGTGATAAGAGACTTGGTGACACAGGTGGACAGTGGTTTCACCTTCGATAACCACATTGCCACAACAGTCAGGAAATCCTATGTGGCACACCTCATCACTAAGGGCTTTTCCTCCAGAAAAAGGAGGTCATTGTCCCACTGTACTCATCCCTCATTAGACCCATTATAGAATACAACACCCTGTTTGGTATGTACCTCTCAAGACATCTGCAACAACTAGAAAGGCCGCAGAAATACCTCACTAAAAGAATCACAGGCCTAAAGCAGATGCCCTACGCTGACCGCCTTAAAAAACTCCAGCTATACTCTGTCGCATATCGTCTACTCAGAGGCGATCTCTGCTTAACATACAAGGCCATGTCAAACCCAGAGCTGTTGGACATGCTACCCTTAAAGAAATCCCAATCCCTTAGAGCCACACGCTCCAGTGATCTAAACCTTGTCATCAAAATAAACAAAACATGCTGGAGGGATAGGTTCCTGACCCAGAGACTCACCAGACTCTGGAATAGATTGCCCATACATGTCAAGCAGAGTGCCTCTTTGGCTGTCTTCAGAAGGAACCTTGACGATTGGATGGGAGAAAGGAAATTCACCCCGGGGATCACATCAGTCGCCCTGCTAGACAGGGGTCGAAGGAAGTAAATAGTGTGGGAAGAAATAGCCAGGGAATTGTTATGGCTAGGCTTGTATAGGCCCTAGGGCTAATAGCCTAGTACCAACCTATGAACCTATAAAAGTAGTTTCCATATTTCTCTAAATATCCCAGAACTATTTAGTCTCATATGAAAGTTCTCAGCTGTATGAATAAAGTGCTGCTGACATTGTGTGTTGCTTGAATGGCTACTGAGATCATAAGCTACTGGTACAACATTACAAAAAATAATATTTACTATGTTTATTGTGACTTATAAAATCCAGTTTAAGACTTAAAAATGAATGAATGCAGCCACTGTAAATATAACTTTGTGGTGAATAGTTTGACATTTAGTTTTCAAGTAATACTTATGGTTCTAAAGATATGAATATTTGTTTGCACTACAAGTTAATAACTTAATTTCTGTAATAAGTTGAGGGCACACCCATTTGGACTTAGAGTACATTCTCAATTTAGCTCCTTTAGCAGGAAAGAGTTACTAAAACATTCCCAAACTCATTCATTCTTCCTTGTATACCACTATGTGGTGACATTCACCCTGATCCATGTCCCACTTCTATTTTACCTCTGTCTAGCCTCAGTCATACATCCAATCCAGGTGCCCCTTTCTACTCCATCTCTCCGTTAACCTCTAACACTGAGTCTGTCATAATGTCACCTAAATAACTAAATACTAAACTGCTTACCTTACATCTGCCAAAACAATTGAAGTTAATTTCTTTAAATGCATGTAGCATCTATGACAAAGTCTCTGAAATTCATGCCTGGATCTCTCAGTACACACCAGATTTACTTGTTGTAACTGAAATGAACATCAGACCTTATATACAGTGGATATAAAAAATGTACACACCCCTGTTAAAATGCCAAGTTTTGTGATATAAAAAAAAGACCGCAATAAATCATTTCAAACGTTTTCCACCTTTAATGCGACTTATAACCTGTACAATTCAATTGAAAAACAAATGAATCTGTTAGGGGAAAATATATAAAAAATAAAAAACGTACAATAAGCTGGTTGCACAAGCATGCACACTTTTAAACTAATGCTTTGTTGAAGCACCTTTTGATTTAAGTATAGCATTCAGCCTTCTTGGGTAGGACTCTATCAGCATGGCACATATTGACTTGGCAATATTTGCCTACTCTTCCTTGCAAAAGTGCTCCAAATCTGTCAGATTGCGAGGGCATCTCTTGTGCACAGCCCTCTTCAGGTCACCCCACAGATTTTCTATTGGATTTGGGTCTGGGCTCTGGCTGGGCCATTCCAAAACTTTTATTTTCTTCTGGTGAAGCCATTCCTTTGTTGATTTGGATGTATACTTGAGGTCATTGTCGTGTTGAATGGTGGAATTCATCTTCAGCTTTCTAGCAGACGCCTGAAGATTTTGGACCAAAAGTGACTGGTGTTTGGAACTGTTCATAATTCCCTCCACCTTGACTAATGCCCCAGTTCCAGCTGAAGAAAAGCAACCCCAAAGCATGACACTGCCACCAGCATATTTCACTGTGGGGATGGTGTTCTTTTGGTTATGTGAAGTGTTGTTTTTGTGCCAAACGTACCTTTTGGAATTGTGGGCCAAAAAGGTTCAACCTTGGTCTCATCAGACCATAACACATTTTCCCACATGCTTTTGGGAGACTTGATGTATTGTTTTGCAAATTTTAGCTGGGCCTGGATGTTTTTCTGTGTAAGAAAAGGCTTCTGTCTTGCAACCCTACCCCATAGCCCAGACATATGGAGAATACGGGAGATTGTTGTCACATGTAGTTCACAACCAGTACTTGTCAGACATTCCTGCAGCTCTTTCAGTGTTGCTGTAGGTCTCTTGGCAGCCTCCCTGACCAGTTTTCGTCTCATCTTTTCATCAATTTTGGAGGGGTGTCCAGTTCTTTGCAATGTCACTGTTGTCCCATATTTTCTCCACTTTTTTATGACCGTCTTCCATGGTATATCCAATGCTGTGGAAATTTTTTGTACCCTTCTCCTGACTGATACCTTTCAACAATGAGATCCCTTTGATGCTTTGTAAACTCTCTGTGAATCATGGCTTTTGCTGTAGGAGCAACTGAGTAAATGTCAGAAAAATCCTACTAGGACAGCTGAACTTTATTTGGGGTTAATCAGAGTCTCTTTAATTGATGGGAGGTGTATACCCAAGAAGACTGAATGCTGTAATTAAATCAAAAGGTGCTTCAACAAAGTATTATTTTAAGGGTGTGCACACTTATGCAACCAGCTTATTGTACGTTTTTTATTTTTTATATTTTCCCCCAACAGATTTGTTTTTCATTTGAATTGTACAGGTTATAGGTCACATTAAAGGTGGGAAAAGTTTTGAAATGATTTATAGTGGTCTCATTTCTTATATCACAAAAACTTGGCATTTTAACAAGGGTGTGTAAACTTTTTGTATCCACTGTAAGAGTGAAATATTACCTCAAGGCTGCAACAACATCAGGACAGATCATCCTCATAAAAAGCAGGTGGTGTAGCAATATTGCACCCTAACTGTTATGAACTCTTACGTTATACCAAACCTATTCCTAAATTCCACAATGCAGAACTGCTTATTTTTCACCTTAAACTAAATAGCCGTAAACAGTTCTGTGCTATTGTCCTATACGGTCACCCTGATAATAGTATTATAATCTGGAAAATATTCTCATTTGGATCTCCAGTGCAATCGTCACTGAAAAAAAAATAATCTTACAAGATGTGGATATTGACTGACAAAGTATTACAGCAAACTGCTTATCCTCTAGCATTAACCTACATGGCCTCACACAACCGATTTACTCCTCCCACATGTTATAATTATACCAAAGATGAATGGCTTCATTCTTGATTGGATAATGATCTCCGATTCTACCAAATACATGTCCCATGGCATTCTTTCTGAATCTGTGTGATCACCTCTCAACGTATACCAACAGACTTGGTACCTATTATGCCAGATAACCCATTTAAAATTACCTGTATCCTCCCCAGCTTTAACACGGACAGCTTTACCTAGACCGTAAATCTATCCTGAGCACCATTCCTCTTGATGAGGCCATAAATTAATTTATCAACTTCTACTCAAATTAGCTTTGCAGCTTTAAGAAGGAAATGAGTTAACTGAAACCACTCTAATAATCATAGCAAAAGTCTCATGCAAGAAAGAGGTGATGCTTAGAACTAATGGCTAAAATACAGGACTCCTCAGAATTTACAGCGATTCAGAGAACTAGATAACCACACAAAAATACAAGTTAATTCACATAAGAAGCTGTACTACAGTGAACTCCATAACAAATACTGGTACAATCCTAAAACAGTGTTGGTCCTCTATCAAAAGAAATGTTACACACAGGAACAACTAGCTACTGCCAACATGCCTCCTTCTGAAATTGCAGTCCAGTTTAACACACATTTTGTCGAAAATATTACTGCCCTCACTAAGGACTTCCCTGTTAACTCTGATATACCTCTACCTTCCACTTCAAATGTTTATGAATTCTGTCTAGAACCCATCTCTGCTTATGTAAAGTATTTAGTACTTAAAATGACACCCTTTATAGATAACCTCCATGTAGAATACTTTGTTAGCTGCCAGTTCTGTAACTTATCTTTTGCCCCTTTTAATAAGCAGATCTATTCAAGAATTGTATGCTCCTTCTCTTTGGAAAACGTTTTACATCATTCCTCTCCAGAAGGAAGGAAACTCATCATATGTATCCAGTTTTAGCTTCATTGCAATTCTAGATCCCCTCTGAAAACTTCTGGAAAAATGTGTTCAAAAGCAGCTTCTTCAACCATCCTGCAGGAAGGACGTGTCTAACCAGTACTCGGTCTGGTTTCTGACTATCTCATAGCACAACCACTGCCTTATTAACCTTCAAAGATGCTATAAAGAAAGCCAGGGACAATGGAAAGGTTGTCTCCTCGTTATTTTTAACGTATCCAACTCAGTCACCAGAATCTCCTGCTTCAAATGTCATCCTTGGGACTATCACAGTATTCTCTTCAATGGTTTAAAAACTACCAATACCAGTCTGTTAAATGAACACACCACCTCTCCCTACCTTCCTGTCAATACTGGGGTGTCACAAGGTTCCATCCGTGGTCCTCTCCTCTTTAATATGTTCACTAACAATCATTATGCAGCTTCCCAACAAGACTCTGTTCTACAATATGGTGAAAAATCTACTCTAATATGCTCCTTTGATTGATTGTTTCACCTTAAAAAGATTACACAAGATGCCTTTAACTCTGTTAAAACTGGCTGCATGACAATCAACCCCCCCCCCCGCAAAAAAAATACTTATCTTCTTCCCAAAATGTCATACCCATGAAAAAAACAACCTCAAAATCTCGTCTCTGAACAATACTGAAGTTAAAGTTACCTCGCAACAAAACTGCTAGGAATGATAGTAGCCTTAAGTTTGACCTTCATTTACATTACTGCTGAAAGAAAACGCATAAAAAAATAGGGATGCTGTATTGAGCTAAGAAATTCCTTACAGATACGACCAAGGTAACTCATGCTACCTCATTTACCCTCCTTATGGAACTTTTATCCTGACAAATCTGCAGACCTCTTTAAAAGCTAAATTGAACAATGTTACAAAGAATTAGCAAGATTTGCAGCCAGTAAACCTTACCAAACCTACCATTGCATAGCTCTAACAAGACTGAGCTGGCTTCAACTTCCCCAGAATTTAGCTTAACACCTAGCTTGTTTTAGACCACAAAATAATATGTATTCCATCTGCTTGTCCAGCCAATAGTCCCATTCTTCATTATTAAATGCCTCTTCCGATTGAACAACATCCAACTCCTTGACATCTACAAACCTCAAAAATAAATAGGAGACTCTGTTTTCCAGTTGTGTGACTAAAACTTGGAGCACAATTCCTATTTCATTTAGCTGTGTACCTCTCCATCATATCAATCCACTACTAAAAGAATTCCTCTCTAACTCTTGTCTATGTTCCCATTCCACACCTGGAAGCAAATTGCATATTCTCCATTACTCCCTTCTGCTCAATGCTTTACTTAACCCCCATCTTCCTAGACAACTAGTTAATATCAGTATCACGTTTCTCCTCTAGGTTCTATCACAACTTCTTTATACATCTATTGAATTTTCAAAACCTTCCATTTCTGTTTTCGTGTACGACTCCAGTTATACCTCCCTTTCCCTTCGAATGTACACCTTTATCTCTAATGCTATCTTATCTACCATCTTCTTATCATCTATCCCCCTTCCACTCAAACCTTACTTCTAATGCACTTCTGTTAACCTCTTATCGCAAATATATATATTTATTTCTCTTTCTCACACACCTTTCCCACCTATTTCCAGTTATTTTTTATTTACGTTTCTTTGTTATTCTTACCTTTCAGCATATAGTCCCACTCTACATTCCTATCTCATTTCCCACTCTTAAGCAAAAAAAATGTAAATTGTATAGTCTAGCAACATGAAAAATGTACATTTGATCTCTACATATTTGCAAATGGGACACTTGTATTTCTTCTTCTTTCTTTACAATTTTTTTCTGTCCAAGTACCATGTATGTATGTTAACATCTCAGTGCATCTCCTCCTCCTCCTACTGGATATGATTACCCTTCTGTAATTGTCACTGTATTGTAATATATATTGACGTACCTGTATATAAATGTCTCATTGCAGATATATCTGTGGAGCTTTCTCCCCAGGCCAAATTGAAAATCAACACCTTTGCCAAGCCTAACTTTTCTAAACCAGTGTCAGTAAATACATAGTACTTCTGTATTATCACAACCAGATTTTCGTACTACCATAATGTGGGAGATTGTGTGCGGATCAGGTCACTTAATGTAAAAAGGGGTCTGTCAAGAAGTAACCATTAGTCTGTCACTGTGGGTATGGGCCAGGAAGAGGAGTATGGTTGAGACTTTGTACATCTGGGTGACGTGCTCTTTGCTCCTGTAACTCCACAGTGGCTTTGCAATAGCTGCATTTCTCAAGATGATGTCAGCTAAGGGAAAGCGAGTCCCCAAATACATCCTGCAACCTTACCAAATTGTAAATCTCTCAAGGGCAAGGATTGCTGCCTTACTTAGGTTAGGTAATGTACTGCTTTACAGAAACTGCTGCCAATAATTTCACTTAAGGTACTAAGCAAGTGTCCCCTGTTTAAAAATAAAGCAAGATAAACTCAAAATCAGTTCATGAGTAAACCTAGTAAGAACGCTTCCGAAAACATCTTACTGCCAGATAATGTGCTTCTTCCTGTACTTTGTGGCATGTAGCAGCTTTTTCATTTTGAAACGAACGTATCTTTACAAATTGTCAAAAAAAAAAAAAAAAAGTAACCAAAACCATCAGTACTGTGTCTGTGTTTGCCTTCTCTGAAGGATTCCTTCCACACAGTGAAAAGAATCTGTTTGTCAGAATGACAGCAGGCATGACAATTAAAGCATGAGTGTGTAATGCACGCCAAAAACAGGAAGAGGGTTTTCTCAAAAGTTTCTCTTCCCAAAGGTAATCCCAAGTTATTCCACAGCAATACGGACTCTGAATACCACCTTACAGTGTTTCATGGCCTTGTTTCTATGGAAGAATGTGAAATTCGCAACCGTGAAAATCTGGTTGCGATACGTATTACCAAATCATCTTCTTCTGAGATTTTTCTGTTGATAAGGGATAGATTTTTTTTTTTTTTTTACTTTAGCTAAAGGTTTATTGCAAGCTTTAAAACCACTTGAGAAGAACTGGAACTTAAGTGGTCGGTTTCCTTAGTTTCTGAAGATTCTGCGTCAGTTGGACATGACAGAGATAAGGATAAGGTTTTTTTCTGCCCAAGTCTCAAAAGTCTGATTCAGAGGAAAATGTTTCATCAGAATCTCCTTTAGGGTAATTTTCATTTTTTTGAAACTGTTTACAGGATGAACAATATGTTTTAATGGGAGCAAGCTGAAATTCCTTCTCTGAAGAAATACTATGGCATGTTTTACAAGTGAATGCAGCAGAACACTAATCTGTACCTCACCTTTTGCCAGCCATGGAGGATGTTTTTGATATTGTCTGCAATATTCCTGATACTCAACCTGCAGCCCCTAAAAAGGCAGAGACAGAATTTATAAAGTTTCTCAGTCTTGCAAGTATTTGTTTTCTCATCTGAAGTCTGGTTCTGCAGTTATCTCTATGTCTAGTCCACCACCAACAAAGAATTTGGTTTATGCTAATCTGTCACCTTCAGATAAAGATGGAAAAGCTTTTGACAGGTTTGGGATCATATTAACTTTGTGCTAAGTAAATTAACTTTGAATTCGTTTGGACCAGCTTATCTGACTGATTTAAGGTCAATTACTTGGAAGACCGTGTTTTCCATTGCTGTGACATCTACAAGAAGAGTGTCTGAGTTGCAAGCTCTTATGATGGGTGAACCCCATTTGATTTTCCATAGAGATGAATATCCTTCCCTAAACTGAGACAGGATAAGAAAGTAAGGTTTAAGAGCAAATCCCTCGTTCTTGCCTAAAGTTGCTTCAAAGTTTACTTTGAATCAAGTCATCAGCCTCTTTTTCTTCTTTCCAGTGCCTAAAACTAGGGAGAAAGGACTCTCCTTTCTCTGAATGTGCATAGGCAACTTGGGTTTTATCATGACAGAGCTAAATTTGTTTAGTAAAGCTGAACACCTGTTTATTTCCTATGAAGGGAAGACAAAAAGACACCTTGTGTCAAATCAGGCTGTCTCCTAATGGTTGTTTGTTGCTTTTTTGTTATACCCACCATAATAAAATACTTCCAGTCAGGGTCAAGGCTCATTCTACTAGGGATTTGGTTTCTTTGATGGCTTATTGGAAAGGGTGGGTGGTAGTATTGAAGAGGCAGCTACTAGGTCCTTTGCACATACTTTTACAAAGCATTACAAACTGGGTTCCTTTTTCAGGTCTGGAACAGGCTTTGTTGGGGCTATTCTCCAGATGCACTCATGTCCTTCCTCCTCCCAAGCCGTTTAAACTAGGCTAATCTGTCCCTAAAGCTTAGGCTACTGCAGCATTGATTTATGATGCACACAGTACGGTTGTATAAGTGCACTTATCATAATAGTAGGTGTTTTATTAAATCACTGCTGTAGTAGCTGTGCTCTCCTTTCATTACCCCCTTTTGCTTTTGGGTTATTTTGTTGATCAGGTAATTTCCCCCCTAACTTTACCTGTTTATCATAACAGTAGCCTCCCTCTTTTCAGTTGACAAGGAAGTCCTGAAGTATTTTGGCATGAATGCTACTCTTTCTCCCTTGGGAGCTCAGAAGGTGCCAAAGACTTTGGAAGATTAGCTAGCTATTATAGTCTTGGCAGAAAATAACCCACAGAACTTAAGTTATTGCAGCAGTGATTTAATAACAGCTACGGTTATGTTAAGTTTACACAAGTGTACTTTCAAGTTGTTGTCCCTCACCTGGATGTTTACTTTATTGTCACATATTTAATCTTTCTGCCCTTTTAACCTGCTGCTTCTAAGGGTATGTAGTTCTTGCCATGGAAAATTCTGCTCCTAAAAGTTATCATCTTGGGTATCTGTGTGCTACAAGAACTGGTCAAATGATCAAGCAATGCGAATGTTTAGGTTGTCCTTAGGGATGGGTGATTTTGAAGTAAGCTTGGAGCAGCAGAAAAAGGATTTTACTAGAAAGGGTTATAGTAAGGATGAAGTGTATGGAGCTTGTTATTGAGACCACCAACTCAGACGTACTAAAGGGAAACCTTATTTTTCATCCCGCATTATAAGACGAGACAACAAGGGTAGACGTGAGCTGGGTTCCACCTTTTGTTTAACCTTTAGAAGTGATGTTGGTAAAATAAGGGACATTATTACATGAAATTGGTGTATACTATGTACAGTTGAGTGAATTGCAGCAGTAGTGGGTGTCAATCCTAAGTTTTGTTATAAGAACAAGAAAACACTTAAGCGGAGATTGTGCTATCCGAAGGATCGTGGAAGCCAAGTCCACACTGACACAAGGGGGACAGTAAAATGTAATACATGTTCTTTTTGTGGATATATAGATGAGTCCTTAGTTTTTATACATCTGGATAATGGGAGAACTTATAATATTGAGGCGACAGCAGATTGTAATACTAATAATTTAGTGCACTTGGCATATTGCACAACATGTTTTGCGTCTTACGTAGGCAAGACCATCTGGAGCCTTAGAGAGGGCATTAGGGACCATTACTGTTGTACATGTAAACGGTTAGAGTATATTGCTATAGCTAAGCATATTAATAACATGGGCAATGACCATAGTTTTGCGTTTCAAGTATTGGAGGTTATTTATGAAGATATCAGGATGGGGGATATAATTAATAAAACTGAACGGGTTGAGCTACGTTGGATCTTTAGAGCAGGTGCATATAAAGGACATGAACTTGATGACCATGTCTCTCTGAAACCAGTTCTTAAGAGAATAGGAAGTTAAAGAAATAAGCTATTTTTGTATGTATTTCTTTATATATTTTTTTATGATTATTGTTCCCTCTTATCTTTGTTTCTTATTGACATTTTTTATTTTTGTATGGTAGGAACTTATAGATTTAGTGTAGTGGAACTTCTATATATCTGTTTTATAGCTGAGTAATATGTGAATGTCCGTTAATTGAATGATTGTTTCTGCTATTCATTGGATGTAGTTTTGACTTGTATTATTCTGGTCTGATGAAGCAATCTTGTCATTGCAAAAGTGCTCACCATTTCATTAAAATCTGTTTTTAACTCATTTGAACTACTGTACTGATTTCATCAGTTGTCATAGTGCTGTGTTTCTGTACATTTTTTTCTTTTATTGTTTGTTGTCTTTTAAGTCGTATGATTTATTGCCGGAGAGTTGTTCCTCTTTATTTTGTTGATAAGGTAATTTCCCCCTAACTTTACCTGTTTGTCATAACATTAGCCTCCCTTTTCTCAGTTGGCAAGGAAGTCCTGAAGTATTTTGGCACCAATGCTGCTCTTTCTCCCTTGGGAGCACAGAAGGTGACAAAGACTTTGGAAGACTAGTTAGCTATTATATTCTTGCCAGGAAATAACCTACAGAACTTTATTGCAGCAGTGATTTAATAACAGCTAAGGTTATGTTAAGTTTACACAAGTGTATTTTCAAGGTGCTGTCCCTCACCTGGATGTTTACTTTATGGTCACATATCTAATCTTTCTGCCCTTTTAACCTGCTGCTTTGAAGGGTATGTAGTTCTTGCCATGGAAAATTCTGCTCCTAAAAGTTATCATCTTGGGTATCTGTATGCTACAAGGACTTTCTGATATGCCTCCTTAATTATTTTTCCACAAAGAAAGAGTGGTGCTTAAAACTAAACCATCCTTAATGCCTGAGATCTACACAGATTCAAATTTAAACCAGTTACTCTGCCTGTATCTAATCATGATAGTCATTCTGAATACCTCTTTCATTGTATGAATATCTAGAGACAGTGTAGGATTTATATTGACAGACCATAGCAAATCCTTCTGCAAAGATGACCAGATGTTTGTATCCTTCCCTAAACTGAGGCAGGACAAGAACATATGCTAGCTTATTCTTTTCTGGTTGTATGCTAGATGAAGTGAATTCTGTTGCAATAAATATGGAAGCCATGTTCCTGTAATCTTGGAAACACGCTTCTCTAGAAAAATACCAACTTTGTGAGTCTCAATGAGGTCTTTCCTGAACACATTCATGAGACAGTATAACATGGATATTATTTCCAGGTCCAGGTCTTCTTTTTGGGTTTCTGTCATTCTCAGTATTTTCCCATGACAGTGGCAACCCAGGAATATTGGGAACAGACTTTGTTCTGAAGGTTGCCAAAGGTAAACTTCCTAGCAAGCATGGTAATTATTTGCTTACAATAATGGTAAATTTGTGAAAAAGTCTATCATCAACATACTCTCACTCCTTGTTTTCTCTTTACCTCTGGAGTTCTGTCTTTTCAGTTCCTCTGCCTTTTCCATATTTCCTCTGGTTAATGCTAGATTCTGAAGAATTGGAGATGAGTGATGCATGATAGGAAGGGGATGAGTGCCCGGCAGCCTAGGAAAGCTTTACTGGTCATGTGATTCTAAATTTTGCAGAATCGGCTCTAAAGCTTACTGAAGCAGGACCTCCATCCTGCAGACCTGCTAATAAATTAAGTGCCTAACTTTTATTTTTCTTTGTATATTCGCAATTTTGCTGACTTCTGTAGCAAATATTATGTTATTTACATGTCTTAGACATTACTTTATGTTTTGGAAGCTTAAGTTCTCTTGTAGCAGATCAGCTATTATCTTGTTTTTCAAAGGTGTTTGTAGCTGTATGTATAAATAGTAAAGCTTTCAAATTTCTCTCTAGCAGTATTGGCTACTTGTTGTTTTTATAGCATGTTTACTTTCATATCCACCTAACTCCACAGTCCGTATTACCCATTTAATGTTATTTTGAATGAGACACCTCTAGTCTAGAACAAGATTATCATCCTTTGCACATAAGTTGTTTTATGCTTACAGAAATATCCAGCTACATTATAGGTCCCTCCATTACCTTGCAGAACAATTACAATGATTTGTTAAGTATAAGCACATATTTCTTTGAGGAATGCAGGCTCAGAATAGGTAGAAAATGTGCATTAATGTGGACTGTATGTAGTTAAGCCTTGTATGTCAGTACCCAAGCACTTGGGACACCTGCATTGATTATTAATGGGAAATAAACATTACTTTATAAAACTGGCCAGGAAACAAGACATGAGATGGGTAAACACAAATGTTATAATTTACTGGCACAGTGACCTTTTTTTGATAATCTGTTGCTACGGTAGGAGACCTGCACACAGTTTTGCTTTCTTTATGGAAATATTTATGAACTGATTAAATGGACTTCTAAAATAGGTGTCTGAGAAGGAGTTAACAGAAGCATTCAATAAGGCATGGGGTAGCCAGATAAATAGTGAAAGATGGTAGGCAAGCAAATGCATTCGATAGACTAGGTATGCTAAATGTTTTCTTCTGTAATGTAATGTAACATTGTAGCTCAGCCTTTAGCCTTGCCTGTTCACAGCAAGTTTTAAACCCAAAGGGAAATGAAGAGTGCTGCATCCCATCCTCTTATCAACCTAACAGCCTTGAGGATCTTTGATTTATTCCAAATAGACATAGTTTCCTTATTGGAGCTTTACCTGTTCTACAAGAAACTGAAAGGTCCCACTACTACAAAATCAGACCAGTCTAAAAGGTTTGGATTTAATTTTTTATGTAAATGCAAAACAGATCCACCATCTTGTTCATTCCCTTCAGATTTTGCAATTTGTCATGTCCTTGTACAATGCTGGCTCGCATTTGTTTGCCATGACTGCCTGTGTCTTTGTATATCTGTTTTATCATTTCTCTTGTTTGACCAAGCAGTTATTGAAGGGGATTTGCCATTTGAGCAATGGTGGCTGGTGAACTCAAAGCAAGTGGGAGTTGCAAGAAGAAACTAAATGTGTGGGGCTAACTGGAATGGGGTGTGGCTATATTATAACAGATTCATCTTTGAGCACGGTTACAATTTTACATAAATAACTGGTGACAATGCAGTGTTGCACATTTATTTATTTATTTCCAGTTTAATAACCAGGGATGTACACTGGGTCCGAAAGCCCGTTTTCAGTGGAGGCCCGGGGAGAAAAGCTCCATATTACAAACACATTGCACAGTTAAAGCACATGCTAAATAGTATTCCAGCGGTACTCTTCCTCATCAGAAAACATACCAGAGCTGCCTTAATTAATACTATTTAAGGCATAGAGTTTGTGTAAAGTTACTGAATCTTTTTTAAATAAAAGTTATTTAGTTGAAAAAATATTGCTGAAAACCACTTTGTGATCTTTGAAATTTCACTTTTCTGCACTGTTGTGTGACCTTGGATTTGATATATTTAAGTTGGGGAGTCTCCTGCAGCCTGGTGGTAAAGAAGAGATTGTCCCTCTAACAAAAAATAGTTTGGTGCTCAAACTAAAAAAGAGAATATGACAGTAATGCCTTCCAACTTGTTTCACTCAAATGCACATTGGCTCCACCAAGCCAGATCAGCTACTGTTTTACTTAATCATATTGCAGTGGGGGTCAGCATGCTTACCAGTTACAGCCAATTTATTGACATACGTAATTCAGATGACTGTCCATATGTGATAAAATTAATAATAAATGAATCCAGATGACCTGGTGCATTTAGAGGCTTGAGTGCTTTTTGTTGCAGGCAGGAAAGATGGCTATGCCCATCTCAGAGAGGAGGGTGTTCTCTCAGCTATACCATCACAAATCTCTTCTGGAGGCAGGAACTTGAGAAGAGATGTTATGTTTTACTGTAGGGCAGTAGGCTGTACATACATTCCCAGGCAACAGTATGATGCTGCATCAGTTTCTCAAGCTCACCACCAGCACTGAACATTGGTTGGGATTAGCCAGGGGGAGGCTAAGATGTGCCTAGTAAACCCAGTTGGTAAGAAGAGAACCTGGGAGCAGCAGATAGTCAGCTGTAGGTAGCCAAAAATGAAACAGACCCACATGAATAAATAACTAAATTGCTGCAATAATGTGTTTTGGCTTGTTGAAGTCGGACATATACAGTGCAGTCCATAACCCAATGAACCCCACCCTCCATTGTCTGAGCACACCCCTCCACACACCAGTTTCATTCACTTCCTTTCTGTATATCTCAGATCTCTGATTATGATGAAATGAATAAGCACATAAATAAATAATAGCCACTGTAATGTGTTTTAAGGTCATTGCTGTCAGAACCACCACAGATACAGTGGATATAAAAATTATACACACCCCTGTGAAAATGCCAGTTTTTGTCATATAAAAATGAAACCACAATAAATAATTTCAAAATTTTTCCCACTTTAATGTGACCTATAACTTGTACAAGTCTATTGGCATCCTCCCTGACCAGTTTTTGTCTTGCCTTTTCATCAATTTTGGAGGGACGTTTAGTTCTTTGCAACGTCACTGTTGTCCCATACTTTCTCCACGTTTTGATGACTGTTTTCACTGTGTTCCACGGTATATCCAATGCTGTTTAAAATTTTTTGTACCCTTCTCCTGACTGATACCTTTCAACAATGAGATCCCTGTGATGCTTTGTAAGATCTCTGCGAACCATGGCTTTTGCTGTTGCAGGCAACTGAGTAAATGTCAGGAAAATCCTACTAGGACAGCTGAACTTTATTTGGGGTTAATCAGAGTCTCTTTAATTGATGGCAGGTGTGTACCCAAGAAGACTGAATGCTGTAATTAAATCAAAAGGTGCTTTAACAAAGTATTAGTTTAAGGGTGTGCACACTTATGCAACTAGCTTTTTGTGTATTTTTTATTTTTTATATTTATTCCCCTAACAGATTTGTTTGTTTTTCAATTGAATTGTACAGGTTATAGGTCACATTAAAGGTAAGAATTTTTTTGAAATAATTTATTGTGGTCTCATTTTTTTATATCACAAAAATCTAGCATTTTAACAGGGATGTGTACACTTTTTATAGCCAGTGTTTTCATGCACATAATATTAACTGTATCAGGAAAAAACACACATACAAGTTGGCTTGCAGCGGCATAGTTGAACAGGCCATAACAAGTCAGTAAGCCAAAGTCAAGTAAAAGTGAAAAGGGATCATGGCAAACTAGGAGCGTTATTTCATGAAAAAAATACTTAATAAAAAACACATTTCCCCAAAGTACTTGCACCCTACACTGTCTGAATAATGATTTCATTTTTTGCTTCTCAGATTGCCCCAGGAGCCAGTCACATTTGACAGCCTTAGCTAATCAGAAGCAAACAGCTGATTGCTGCTGCTTCTAGTAACCCCCCCCCCCCCATTATAGCAAGAGGAGCTTTAATAAAGAGTAATTACCTTTAGCGGTTGTAAGAAACAGCCCAGCTAAGTAAGCCCTTACACCTTTTTATACATTTTGACTGAAATCAAAACTCAGTGCATTTGCAGTATGCTGTGGCCGAGTTGCAGGGTTCTAGAAGAGGAAAAAATTATATCTAAGGAGTATAACATTGGAAAATAAATTCATTTAAAACCATCTTGGAAGGGATTTAGTTCAGTTAATTTCAGAAGCTGCCCATGCATTTGAGAATGCTAGATATCTTCCAGACCTTTCTTGGGCTTTCAATGTTATCAGTGAAAGGCTAGTTCTACCACTGGTTAAACACATCAGTTCAACAGATGTCAGATTTCTTTCTTGATAATTATTTTCTGGACCCAGAAAAGCTTTGCTCTATCCTCTAATGGTTATAATGTTATAATGTAAGACAGAATTTTTGCTCTGCACTCCTAGAGAAATATTGCTGCTAAAAAGATCATACCAGAATGGGCATCTCTGTTTGGTTACTACCCATTTATGTTACAAATTCCTGAAATACTGATCCTGTTGTATGGCGAGTATACTTGCCAACCTTTGCTTTCTGGATACACATGCGGTGGTTTACAAACTATATTGTTTGCTTGGTCTACGTATTGTTCATCTAACATGGTTTAGCTGTATTATTCATCTTTTTTTATGTTTCTCTTGCTGCCATGTCTTGCTAGATGTTTTTCATATGGATCACTGATGCAGTACCCTAAGCTATGTGGGTTATATCTCGTTAAGGATATAACAGCCAATTGATTTGTAAACTTCAGGGTACCTTGCACATGCCCAAACCATTAGTTAGCTTGTTCTAAGCGACTAAAAATCAGATTTAAGTGCCAAGCCCTTCATAGCTTTCCTGCTGCCAAAGAGAGTGCTCCTCTGCAGACTTTCAAGAATTGACAGTAGGCTAACACTGTTCCATTGCTTGGCATATAAGTTCCCTTCGGGGGAAAAATATCCACTTTACTTTTTATGACAGAAAACTTCCTATCTGATGATGATGTCTTCATTTGCTCTTTATCCTGTGGGTACTTGGATCTGGGACGGATCCAACTCGGCCACATTTCCAGCAACTGATCCGAGCTCCAAGCTCCTCTCCTACCCATAATGCTCTTGTCTCTCTCCTCCCATCAGATCTCGTTTGCCACTCTAGTGTTCACATCGTGGTCTGGGCTCTAAGCATCTGTTTTTGGGTAAGTTTGTAGTTTTTGGGTCATAACTGTTTATCTTCCCACTTTTCTATCTCCCCTTATATATATATATATATATATATATATATATATATATATATATATATATATATATATATATATATACAGTTCCCCCTTTTCCTTCCATTTCTTTCCTAGCCATGTGTGTATGTGTGTGTTTAGGTCACTGTGGTGGAGACTCCCAAAGAGGGATTTAGGAAGTGCACGGAGTGTGGCCATCAGCTATCCCTAGCTGATAACCGCACCACTCTGAGTGGTTTGTGTAGGGGTGGCTCACCTCAATTCCTCCTGTTCAATCTGCATAGGGTTCAGTTCTCATGTGTTGATCGACAGGAGGAATAAACTCATTTTGAAAGGGCTTCTTGCTCCACCTCCAAGAGTCCCTGGCTGCTTCAGCGGCTTTAGCCGCCTCTTCTGCTTCTTCCTCCATGGCCTCTGGGACTCAGCCTCCCACTAAGAGGACTGGGGACTGGAAGAAGTGTAAGCAGAGGGACAGAGACAGACCGAGGAAGCGGTCCCCTGACCGTTCTGCCTCGGCAGAGCTTTTATCTAAATCCCACCCGGCTGCCGCCGAGGGTTCCCCCCAGCTCCATTCCCCCTGTTTTTCCCTGGAGCCGGAGGTGACTCGGGTCTGCTCACCACCGTCAGCTTCCCCTCATTGGCTCTCTAGATCGGTGTTGGTGGCTTCCTCTTCATTGTCACTGACACAGCCTTTCTGAAGCTGAGGTGAACCAGATAATGCAGAGATTTATCCGCCCACAGATCTAGATGGGAGTCTTGCCTGCCCTCTCCCCTTCTGGGACTGGGGGCATGCAATCTGCCTGTATCCCAATCACTCCTTCTCCAATCTGATCCCTGGTTTCCAAGTATTCGGGACAGAGGCCTCTTGGCATTGAGGGGTTGGCACTGATAGTACCTTGTATCTTGATCTTGGCCATTACCCTGACCGGCTCTGCTCGGACTAGTTCAGAGCCGACTAGCTCACGGAGCCATGGCCTTGGTGCCAGATCTGACGTGGCAGTGTCGGCTCGGAGTTTTTCAGAGCTGAGCGGCCTGTTTGGAATCTTGGCATCTGGAGGTTCTACTCCAGCTCACCCATTGAATCAGAGGGTGATGGATCCAGTCACTGTTCCCTCTCCAGGGGTTCATTTGCCTTCTGCTTTTAACGTAGTGGGGAGGATCCTCTCGGTTTTTTTTTGAGACCCTTGAAGTTTTTGTCCACAGAGTCTATCCTGGCTCCCTCTGTATCTGGTCTAGATTCCACCATCCTGGCCCCTCAGGGGACAGCCTGCTGCCTCTCTGCCCCATGGAGTTCCCCCATGGGAACATATGGATGTTTTGAGTCCTGCTCAGAGACCCCCCCCACCCGAGGTGGTTTCTTGACAACACACATGCAAAAGGAGGCACGTAGACTTCCTGGCGGAGTCCCTTATGGAGGATACCAATTTGGAGGAAGGGGAGGGTTCCCCCTGGACACCCCCAAAGAGGTCTCCTTTGGAGACATCATGGAGATCCTTCATCAGCCAGTGAGGAGGGTGGTCTGCCCAGAAACCCAACCCAGACAAGTTGGTGTTTCGGGAGGCGTTTGGCTCAGGACCCTCTACATCCTGGGTGTCCCCTCCCATGGATCTTCTGGAGGATCTGATTACATCTCACACATGGAAGGAGCCCGACACAATGGAGCCTATCCCCAAACTCCCTGATAAAATACTTAGTGTGCCTTCAGACAGAACTTATTGGAGCAAGGGATCTCCAGCTGATGCCATGGTGGTGGCAGTGGCCACCAAGCAGGAGCTTGCACAGGAGAACTCCACGGTCCATCCACCAGACCAATAGTCAAGGATGATGGACCATTTTGGGAGGTGGATATATGCTTCAGCCACGTTCTCGGTACGTGCGCTGAACTACATGACACATTTAACTAGACTTCAGCGAGACCTAGTCAAAGAGATTGTTAAGTCTAGACCCGGGTTCCATGTCGGCAGGGGATAAAAAGGTTTTTTGCTCCCAGATGGCCACGCTCACTTTGATTGCCAACACCTGTATGCAGCTTCTCTCTCATGCTATCGAGGGCACCACTAGAGCTGTTAGGACAGGCGTTGCCATCAGGCATCACACCTGGCACTGACTCTGTGCCTTCTCAAAGCCCTTTAAGGCATCCTTTACTAATGCCCCGTATGATGGTTCCACCCTCTTTGGAAAGTTAATATGCGACACTCTTGGCCAGAGCGAGAAAGATGAGAAGATTCTGTCTGCCATTGGAATCCCCTTCTCCACCCCTCAACGAACCTTTTCAAGGAATCAGTGAGGGCCAAAGAAGATGTGGTTCTGGAAGTCTCAGAGCTATTCACCGGATGCTCAGAACTCGCCTTCCCCCAGAGGCAGAGCGGGATTTCACAGACACCACCCCAGAGGCAGAGAGGGTCCAAGGAATAAGGGGTCTCGAGATTCTTTCTCAGACAGACCTGCGTAGCAGCCCTGAAGGGCTGCTCAGCTGCTAGTCTCTGGAGGCAGTTGGGGGCCGAATTTGCTATACCCAACAGCCTGGGAGTCCATCACAAATGATCGTTGCATGATGCAGATCATATCCAGAGGATATTCAATCCCCTTAATTCCACCACCTCCAACCTCCTAGATTCCTCCCGGACATTCCACCCACGCAAAGGGAGGAGGCAGCACTGGAAATTGCCAAGCTGCTAGAAAAGTGAGTCATCCAGCCCGTCCCCCCAGACCAGTCCAGATTAGGCATCTATTTCAGATTTGTTTTAGTGCCAAAGAAGACAGGGGACTTAAGAACCATTCTGGATCTTTCCACCTTAAATCTGTCAGTTGCCAAGACATAATTCCGGATGGTCACCATCTAATCTATCCTGCCCTTCCTGCAGGAGAGCAGCTGGATGTTCTTGGTCGACCTTCAGGATGCGTATTACCACATCAAAATGGACAGACGCACTCGGAGGTACCCACGCTTCCGGCTGGCGGATAGTCATTACCAATTCAGAGCGCTACACTTTAGTCTCACCACAGTTCCCAGGGTGTTCACCAAAGTGATGGCAGTGGTAGCAGCTCACCTGCAGCTGCAGGGTTTCCAGGTCTTCCCCTACCTGGACGATTGGCTCCTTTCCACCCCCTCCAGGGATTGACTTTGCCAAGCCAGGGATTCCATTCTACAAACAGCCCCCCAGTTGGGCATAACCATAAATCTCAACAAATCCCTACTGACTCCGGTTCAAGTTCTGGATTTTATTGGAGCTCGGTTGGACACAATTCAGACCAAGGTATTTCTAACCTCAGGCAGACTCAAGTCCCTAAAACAACAGGGTTTATGTATCCTTCAAGCTCAATCGCTGACAGCAGAATTGGTCTTAAAGGTGTTGGGGTCCATGATGGCCACGATCACCCTCATACCCACCGCCTGGTTGCACATGAGGGTACTTCAGTGGACGTTTGCGGTTCAGTGGTCCCTGCTAGACCTTCCGTTGTTCACCCTATTCGCATATCTCAGACATGCAGGGATTCTCTCCTACAGTGGATTTGATCCCTGGATCTTCCTCGGGATCACCCCTTTATTCTTCCTGACCCTTTGACCACGGTGACCATGGACACCCCCCCTACTCTGGTGGAGGAGCATTGTTTGAGAAGGACAGTCCAAGGCACGTGGTCTCCCCATGAGACTCGATTGCAAATCAGCATCCTGGAGATGAGGGAGGTGCTCCTAGCGTTGCAAGCTCTCCATGCCCATCTTCCGCTAGGGACGATTGCCATCCAGACATACAATGTCTGTAGTCTGGTACATCAACTAGCAGGGGGATACCAGGTCTTATCTCCTGTGTCATGAAGCCATGAGAGTGTGGGAGTAGGTGGTCTCAACTGGCCGTTTTCTGGTGGCAACACACATTCCAGTGGACAGGCTCAGCAGGTCTCTCCTGACGCCTTACAAGTGGTCTCTGAATCCTTCAGTAGCGAAACAGATCTTTTCTAAAGTGGGATTAGCCTTGCTGCTATCTCTTTTCCTCTCCTTCCAACGCGATGAGTTTTGTTGCTGTGAACCCCCAAAAGGGGAATTCCTCTGAGGTGCTTTGGTTCATGCTTGGCCCTCCCATCTTCTGTATGCTTATCCTCTTCTCCCTCTGATCCCAAAATTCCTTCAGATAACTCGCAGGCTGGGAGCTCCATCATCCTCATTGTGCCATTCTGGTCTCGCTAAGTGTGGTTCCCTTCTCTGCAGTCTCACGTAGTGTCCCCCCCCCCCCCCGATCATTAGATCCAGCTCCAGGTCTCCTGTCTCATCCCTCAGGGATTCCTCACCCAGACCTGGTCAATCTGAAGCTCACTGCTTGGCTGCTCCAGTTCCCATGATAGTCAGGACTCACAGGTCATCTTCACTGGTCAGTAAGATTTTAGTTGCAGCTCATAAATCTTCTACCAGGAAGGTTTATTCCAACAAGTGGAAGCTTTTCTCTATTTTGCATTGCAGCGTAACCTAGTTCCCTTTACTGCTCTAATTCTGGCAGTTCTAGAATTTTTGGCAAGCACTTTTCATGAAGGCACCAGTTTTTCTACAGGCAAGGTCCAACTGGCAGCTATATCTAACTTTCATATAGGCAACAGAATGGCTTCTCTAGCTTCTTCTAAGCTTTGCAAAAGCTTTTTGAAGGATACCATTTTGCTTTGGCCAATAGTTAAGGACCCACCGCCTCCTTGGCATCTTACGTAATTTCTGCAGGCTCTTGTCTCTTCCCCTTTCGAACCTGCAGCTTCATTGGATCTACAGTTCTTGTTATGGAAAATGGCTTTTCTGATTACCATTACATCAGCCAAAAGGGTTTCAGAACTTCAGGCGTTATCAGTCAAACCTTATATGATCTTTCATAAGGACAGGATTTCTTTGCCCACTAACCCCTCTTTCCTTCCCAAAGCAGCTTCGGAATCTAACATTAATCATGTAATTAATCTCCCTGTTTTCTTTCTGAATTTTCAGATTAAGAGAGAATACAAATTGCACTTGTTGGATGTTCATAGACAGTTACATTTTTACTTGCATAGGACTAAATCTAACCATAAGTCTGACAAACTCTTTGTTTCCTATTCTAAGCCCTTTTTAGGGAAACCTGTATCGAAGGTCACATTTGCTCATTGGATTTCTTGTATTCTGGCATATTCAGGTAGAGGTTTAATTCCACCAGATCATATTAAAGCACATTCGACTAGATCTAGGACAACTTCAGCTGCCTTCTGATCGTTTCATTGGATGACATTTACTCTGTGGTCACTTTGGCATCTTCAAATACTTTCATTTTGGACTACAAGTTGGGCATTCTATCCAGGAACAGGGCATCCTTTGGCTATGCTGTGTTCGAGAATATCCTTCCATGAGGGCCTCCCAGGTGTTTGGTAGCTGGGGACTCTGTCCCACAAGTTGAAGAGCAAATGAAGACAACAACTTCACATAAAAACATTATGTACTCACCATAATGTTCCATCTGAGTTGTTGCTCTTCATTTGTCTTCAACCATCCCTCCCTCCTTCCCCTTACCTTATGTGGGCTGTGTGGTGGTTTGTCCTGAAGAGAGAGAGTCACTACCTTGACATATATTTGGGCCCCTCTTCATGCTTCTAGAGACTTATTGTTATGGGGTAAGGTCTTGAGTCAGGTTGGGATGCTATACCAGCAATACCAGGCTACAACTCATAACGCACATTTTGGCCACAAAACCCGGACCGAAATACAAAGGGAAGATGCGTATCCATATTCATCAAGGATAATCACACCACCAGACTGGTTGCAAAGTATGATGCCTCGGAGATCATCCAAGTGCAACTTACAACGGGAAAAACTGCAATTCAGATTGTAGCTTGCTACAGCTCACCATCCCTGACCCAAGACACCAACTCTTTGTTCCTCGAGATACTGGAAAACATGAAGGACCAACCGAACACCCTTATACTGGGTGATTTCAATTACCCAAACATTAACTGGGAAAACTACAGAAGCACTAATACCTTTGCTCAGCACTTCCTCGAATATATAAACTCAAATGCCCTGGACCAGCTTATTAGCACCCCTACAAGAGGTAACAATATACTGGACCTGGTTATCACCAACATTGGGGATAAATGCTCCACACCTGTGGTAAATTCCTCATTGGTCAGATCAGACCATAAACTCATCACCCTAGATATCCACATACCACCCTCACCA
Source organism: Protopterus annectens (assembly GCF_019279795.1). Lineage (NCBI taxonomy): Eukaryota > Metazoa > Chordata > Ceratodontiformes > Protopteridae > Protopterus > Protopterus annectens. Next base: position 516,465,876 of record NC_056746.1, on the reverse strand, counting down.
CCTCCCAGGGTAACCACAGTAAAAAAGTCTCCAAAGCAAACTTTATGCTACTCAAGACAGAGCTAGCAAATTTTGTTACTCTCACGCAGAATGTAAATATGATTGAATCTGCTGTATCCTACACAAAAGCACTCTACAAGCACTTACATGAGTGCATGGACCGTGCTATCCCAAACAAGATCAAGACCCATTCCTCCAAAAAGAGGAAATCAGTCTGGTGGACCCCGGCCATAAATAAGCTCTACAATAGAAGAAATAAATTATTACAAAAACGAGTAAAAACCTGGGAATGGAGGGGATCCCTGACCAACCTTAGGAAAAAGCTAAGAACCCTCATACAAACCTCCAAGGTGAACTTTGAAAGAAAAATCGCAACAGACACCAAAGACAAGGCATTTTTTAGCTATGTCAAGAACCTAAACTGCAACACTCAGATCTGCTCTGAGCTGCAGCATAATGGTTCAAAAGTCACGGAACCAACTGATATTACCAATGTAGTGGCAGATAGGTTCAGTGCAAACTTTACCCCACCCTCACCACCTAGAGGGCCCATATCCATACCAGACGATTGTGCTGCCCCTGAAATCAGACACCCATGTGAAAACAGCACTCTCCAAAGCAAAAAACACAGCATCCATGGGACCCGACAGCATCCCAGGCTGCGTGATACATGACCTCCAAAACAAATTAATCCCACACCTTAATACCATGTTTAACCACAGCCTCACCTCAGGCTATGTGCCCACAGAGTGGTGCATGGCAACAGTTATCTCTGTCCACAAAGGAGGTGCCACCACTGACCCCGGGAACTACCGCCCCATCAGCCTGACGAGCCTAGTCTGTAAGGCCATGGAGCGCATCATCATGGGACTTATAAACAAAGACATCGGGAACCTACAAACTCTAGACCCTACCCAGTTTGGGTTTGTAAAGGGACGGTCATGTCTCCTCAATCTGGTTGACTTTTTTGAAAAGGTCACTGAGGCAATAGATGAAGGGAAGGTGGTCCACACAGCATACCTTGATTTGCCAAGGCCTTCGATACCATTCCCCACTTGGGAATTATAGACAAACTCACTAACCTAAACATAAACCCCTACGTAACAAGATGGGTGGCCAACTGTCTCATGGATAGAACCCATTCGGTGGGAATAGAGAACGCTAGATCAGACTCCAAACCTGTGACTAGTGGAGTACCACAGGGCTCAGTATTGGGACCCCTCCTGTTCGGCATCTATTTCTCAGAGGTACAAGCAAACACTGAGGGATTATGGCTAACAAAGTTTGCAAATGACTGCAAACTGGGTGCCATAATTGAGACTCCTACTGAAGTAGACATCCTTTAGAGGGGTCTCATTGATACAGATATGTGGTGCCAAAATCACGGCCTCAAGTTAAATGTCAAAAAGTGCATTGTCATACCTTTTGGGGAAAAAACAAGTACCAATGAATTACAACATTGGTGTCAGCCCACTTATCACAGAGAGTGTGATAAGAGACTTGGGGACACAGGTGATTAGTAACCTCTCCTTCGACAACCACATCGCTAAAGTGGTTAGAAAATCCTTCCACATGGCCCATCTTATCACAAAGGGGTTTGCATCTAGGAATAAGGAAGTTATTATCCCCCTCCACTCATCACTCATTAGACCTGTAATTAAATACAGTGCCCTGTTCGGGATGTACCCTACAAGACATCTGCAACAACTGGAGAGGCCTCAAACGTACCTCACAAAGAGGATAACGGGCCTTAAACACATGCCCTATGCCACGAGGCAAAAAAAAACTCAAACTATACTCGGTCGCGTACCGACTACTCAGAGGTGACCTATGCCTAACATACAAGGCTATGGCCAACCCCGAATTGCTGGAAATGCTCCACTTAAGGAAAACCCAGTCCACCAGAGTTACACGCTCAAGAGACATTAACCTGACTGCAACAATAAACAGGACTTGTTAGAGGGACAAATTTGTGTCCCAGAGACATTCCTTGCTCTGGAATAAGGTCCCCATATATGTGAGGCAGAGCCCCTCACTAGTGCTCTTCAAGAGGAATCTTGATGAGTGGATGGGAAACAGGAAATTCACCCCGGGAATCACATCTGTGGCCCTGCTCGACAGAGGTGCAGGTAACTAAACCTCATGGGAGACGAAAGCCGAAACATTTTGGCTAGGCTTAATTATGCCCTAGGGCCAATAGCCTAGTACCTACCTATGAACCTATAGATTGCAACAAACTCAGACTGAAGGGAGGAGGGGAGGAGGGAGATAGGGGCATTATAGGTAGGGGAGGAGCTTGGAGCTCAGATCAGATGCTGGAAATGTGGCTGAGTCAGATCACTCCCAGATCTGAGTACCCACAGGTTGAAGACAAATAAAGAGGAACAACTCTGATGGAATGTTACGGTGAGTACATGACTTCTTTTTTTCTTAATTAAGCTAGGCAGAGGTGTTTTTGAGGGCTGTCACTTGATTTTTGTTCACTTTTAAACAGGAGTGTTACTTTTTTTACTTTTGTAGGAAAATGTTGTTAAACTAATTTTAAACTATTTTGTCTATGGTAAAGGTTTTGTTATTTCACTTTTGGAGGCTAGAATAAGTGTTTAAAGTGTTTTTACTGCATTGTTTTAATGATGAAAAAAGTTACTTTTTTGCAACTTACCTGTTTTACGATCATTTTCAGCATTCTCTGGGAACTGGGCACTTTTTTCAGCTTAACCATGGAACAGCCTGCAGTTCCTTAGTTCTTCCTTCTTCCAGCCAAAAAAAGACTAAATTGATCAGACAGCCTTTGTCACCACAACAGGCTGCTAAAGTGCTTCAGCCATAGTGGGGACTCTGCTATGACCAAAATTGGTTCGTTAGGCCACACATCTTTTTCATTGGGTCATACTGGTGTAGTCCCTACAGTCACCATGGACTGGGGGTAAGACACATCCTCTGTGCCTGTTAGAGTGCTCTTAGTGGGCAAGGGAAAACCATGGTTGTTGGCCCTAGGAAAAGGGGCAGTAAATGGTATTCTGCCTAGCCAGATGGCTGTTCTGTTACTAGGAAGGATTTTGCTGATAAAAGTGGGTCGGCTTCTTATATTGACAAGTGAAAGAAATGTTCTAGTTGATACCCAACAAGTAACAAGGGCCCTATGATGGATTATGTACCACTGGCACTAAAATATTTGTACACTCTGATTTTACAAAACTGCCAAAACTGTGGACCTAACGTCTAACATTAAGATAAGCACAGTTTGTATGTGATTTGTTTGGGAGTGGGTCATTTGGGTGTTGAATGCTTTTTGTGTCACTTGTGAACCCAGAACATATAATAAGCATGAAGGCAAGTTAATTATGAAGGTTTATTCTGAAGAGAATCATCTTGTGATGGCAGCAAGGTGCACAGAAGGAAGAATTGCCATTTGGAGGAAGAGGACTCTTCCAAGTCTTTTTCCAGTGTTTCCCTTATTTCTTCAGAGGTTTCTAGGTAGAAACCATCTCTGCTGCTGATTTAGTGAATTTGATTTGCATGTGACTTTACCAGACAAACCTTCCAGTTCAGGCCTTTTACAAGGTACACGTTTCTGTAACTATAGATGCCGTACCCAGAAGTTGCCTCAGTAGCATTTCATCTATGTTGGAACCAGACTTGTCTAGTATATGCCTCCCTCCATACTTCATTCTTCTGGACCCTTTAGGTCTTCTTGCACTTCCTGAATTTCCATTTGTATTGGTCAGTTTGGACAAGGAGAAAATGATGAGGGCCCTGTTTAAGGATGAGATTGAGATTGGGGCCCTCTTTTCCTCCTCTAGTTGACATGGCAGCAAGAAATGATTCCATACTCCCCATTTGGATGAGTCTTCTCTGTTCCTTTTTTCCCTGGCTAGTAAAATCAATATGGAATGTTTAGCTGCAGGTTGTTTTGTCAACTGTTTTTGTTTTTTGATGGGATATTTGACACGTGGACTGTTTCTTCAGTGTCTGTAGCTTTTAGTGCCAGCCTGTTCAGTCCCATTAGTGCTGGAGCAAGAGGTGTCAGCACCTAGGCATCAGCCCTGGTCATGATGCCAATGCTGTTGGTGCTTCTTTGAGTGCCAGTGGCCTCATGTTCAGTACATCAGACCCATATCCTTTTACATCTGTGTTGTTGTCCTTGATGTCAGTGATCAGGGCTGCAAGCTTTACATAGAGTCCTCTGGTGCTAATGACTTTGATACCTCTGGACCACTCAACACCAAGACCTTTAATATTGACACTGATAATTTAGATATTGATACAGTGCTACTTGCTGACTGATCAGTTTCAAAGCTTTAGAGATTTATTGACCTTGACTGCCAGTCTGAGATTTTAGCCTGTCCATCTTCTCACCAGAGGAACAGTGGAGTTGGAAGACCATCTCAGAGATAGATGGGTGGTATCAGGTGGTACCCAGGAAGAAACAGCACAAGCGGAATATGTAAACTTTTTGCTTTGGAGCCTTCCATTCTACATAACTGAAAACAACAGTTGTAAGGATTCCCCAGTGTCCCCTCCTGAAGACCCCACTTTTATGGGAGATCCTTGAGTTAATGAAACAGTATGGAGAATGGAAAACTAACCCGATCTCGCCATCAGTGGAAATTCTGCAGGTTTTCCAGTTCCACACTGCTGTTCTCTCGGACAGTTCCAATGACTGATGAGATGGTTGTACTTGTCATGCTGAGAGTTTTACAGAAGCTAGAAGGAGACCAGACAGAATCAAATGTTCTCCCAAGGCTTGGGAATCCCAGATGAAGACTTTGCTGGCCAACTCCACAATGGTTACAGTGACCCCTACCCACAGGCACTTAATTACATTTCTGACATGATCATATTTCAGTGATTTCTAGCAGATGAAATGCATGCTATGATGAAGCAGATGCCACATGGTGACCTTAGAAGAAAATTTGAGATCTTCCAGTTAATAGTCACGTCAGTGAAGTATAGCAGCTTTTTTACTCCCTCCTCATCTCTCAACAAGGACAGATGACCAGAGATGTTCTAGTCCAAGACTGGCCCCCAGGTTTTCTTTACGCCTTGTACCCATTTACTCTTATGACGTAACTCTTGAAGAAAGCCATCCCTAGCAAGGCCCAAGTTTGCTTCCCCTGCTGTGGCCTATTCTGTGGGGACAAAACGTTCCATCTGAAGCATTCAAGGATCTCCTAATAGAACCGTCCATCAACCCCCACCCAAACCTTCTTTCTCTTCTCATAACCGCATGGTTTATCCAGTACTATTGATGGCCAGGGATTTTGCTTATACATAGTGTTCCAAATCTTCACCTTTTACTGGGCTAACATACAGATGTAAATGGACAGGATTTTTTCTGTAGGCTACTTCAGTGACTGGATCCGTCTTCTACTCCAGTTCCTGCAGTCTTGGAATATCTATTTCAAATATTTATAAAGGACTGAGATTTTCTTATATTCAACTATGTCTGGAGGCAATATCTGACTTTCATCAGGGGTTGAATCACACAGTGTTAAAATTACTGAAAGCTTGCAAAGGCATTTTTGAGAGGTGTTTTTCTGTTGAGACCTCCTCTAAGTCTCCCTATTGAAACAGACTGCAAAAAAAAAAAAGCTCAAAACCCATGAGAAAAGGGAATCTCAAACTTCACTCTCTTCTTCTTCTTCTTCTTCTTCTTTGAAATTATTTTTTGCAGAGGGGCAAGCCCCCCTTAACCCACATTGTGGGGGGGGGGGAGCCGCCCCCAAACTTAAATATGCCAACTCTGACATAGTCATATCTGGCAAAAAGGAGTATTCCTGGAAATGGCCCTCAGACTGTATTCCTGGAAATGGCCCTCAGATTGGGTACATGTAAGCTTGTTTCTGTTTTCAGCCATTGAATCTCCATGTTTTGGGACTCCCTCTGGTATGTCCTGACATTTCAAATGGTTACCCTTCTCTAAAAGCATTCATATTCCCATGAGATTTTAATTTCAAGCTGGAAAAAAAATGGATGTTACCTTCTTTTGAGACAGCATTCATAGCAGAATTAAACTTTTTGACATGGAAGAAACTTTTTTTTGGTGGAAGTCACTTTAGCCAAAATGGTATCAGTGTTACAAGTCTGATCTTTGAAGCCTTCCTATCTTGTATTTCGTAAAGACACAATGTCTCTGCAGACTTATCCATCCTTTATGCCTCAAGAGGGCATTAAAAGAAATTTAAACCAGTCAATTAATTTACATGTACTTTTCACCAGTATTTCTAACTGTGTGGAGTAGACATTGAATTGTCTAGAAGGTCATCATCAGTAACATTTTTATTTGTAGAAAGCTAACAAAATTTGAAAATATGAACAATGGTTTGTGTCCTGTGCAACCAGCAAAATAGGTAAAAATGTCTTCAAAGCCACACTGTCTCATGGTTATCTGAATGCATTTTGCTTTGCTGTGAAAACATAATAAAGCTTTGCCAGCTTAACCTAAAGGACATTCAATAAGAGCAGTAGCTATAACTCAGGCATTCTTCAAAAATGTTTCATTTGATGATTTTTGTGTTGCTGTAATATGGGTTTTTTTTTTTGTATACATTCTAAGACATTATAAGCTTTATGTGATTTCTAGGTCTAGGTCAACCTTTGGGTCTACTGATATCCTCTGTCTTTGTCTTTATGCCATCCAGGAAGATGAACTGGAGGCTCTTTCATAGTACTGAAGTAGAGACACTGGATCATGCAAAGTTAACTCTTTATTATCCATGTCTGTTCACCTCATGATAACTGTCCGCCATTCCTAGCTGAAGGGAGTCTGGACACGTTTGGAAGAATGTCTACTGAAGCATAAGATGCTAGTGTATGGTGATATGTTTGTTTCTTTTGTGGAGTTGGGGGAAGATCAAGAGCCTGGGCAAACTTAAAAGGTGCCAAGTTAACTAATAATGAGGATAGACATGAGTCCTGAATATTTATTGGTAAGTTCGTAACATTTGTTATTGTTACTTTGCATTTCAAAGTCACAACCTTGCATTATCTGCTTTAAATGTCTTCAGTCTTGCATTCTTTGATTCTGACACTTTTATGACTGCTAATTTTACATATTCTGCATTATTCACCATGGTGACTAAGCAGTCTTTTTATAGCATAATTTTGCCATTTGATATGTATGTATGTATGATTGCAAGATAAGATTGTGACAACTGTTTTCTACAGGCTGTGCAGTAATTATTTCACTCTGGTCTGTCTCTTTCCCTTTTTCAGCTTCCTGCACATGGCATGCACCATAACTACTAGTGGGGCTGATTTCTTTTTTAATATTTTAAATGTCTTTGGTATTAGTATCTTTATCTAGTAGCCTATTGTGTTTTTTACTATTTTCACCTTTTGTAAACTTTCTCAGTGTGGACAGACGACTCACTGTTATAGCAACTTTCATTTTTTTAATTTGCAGTTATGTGTTGACGATTTCCGCTGTATTTATAGCATTCTTTAAGTACACTGTGTTCACGCCTCTCAATCACTTAAGAGCAAGAAATCTGGATAAAGCCATAAATAAGGGGGGGGGGGGGGCAGAGACAAAAGTCCCAAAATAGGGACACTTTTTAAAGATTACTGTTCCAAATGTAAAAGTTGATAAAATAGCAGCTTGTTTATTAGCATGACTTTTCTGAAGGATATGAAGTCAGAAACTAAAATGTCTTCCATTGTGTTCTGACTTCAGTCCTCAGTGATTTGCTAGTGGTTTGCCAGAAACCCACAACTTTATGAGAAACAGACCAAAAATATGAGGTGAAAATCTGGACAGTTGAGAGGTATGATGCGTCTCTTTTGTAGATAATTTCTTTGTAGGTTTTATGCGTTTGTGTCAGATTTCTACAGCCTCTGATTTCAACTAAAAACTTCTGTTGTTTAATGCACATCCAGCACCTTCCATGGCTAAGATATTTCAAATGCCTTTACAACTCTTGGAACCAGAAATGTTCTTTGTATATTATTGCTGTTTTTATTTTACAGACCAGTTATCTCATAAAATTTAATTCAGTTTCTCCATAATTATGGTCCTTAAAATGTTACTATGTTACTAAGCTAAGCAAACTAAGTAATTAAGTTTTCCTTTCAAAACAATTAAGCTTGAAACATTTATGCTTGGATTAAATGACCTTTTAGCATGTTAACCAACTCTCTGCATATTTTAGCATGTTCATAGCCAAGTACTAGGCTAGGTGCCCGTGTGGAGCGCTTTAAGCCTAACC